>NC_133617.1:719107688-719407688 GCF_048593235.1 Sminthopsis crassicaudata
TTTCCTCTCTCTATATATACTAACTTACATACACACATAAATATCATGCAGATGTATGGGTATATATGTACACATACATATATACATATATGAGAAAATCATCAAACAGTTAACCATCTATAAAATAATTTATACCATAACAATAAAACTATAAAAATGAACACCTTTGAAAGGCTTAATAAATCAGATCAGTGCAGTGATCAACCAGGATTGCAGTGAATTGATTAGGCTGAATTATAAACACTTCCTGGTAGAGAGCTGATGGAATATGAGGAATGAGACATGCATATTTGAATATGATCAATATGATCATTTGTTTTTCTTGACTTACAGGGATCTTATTTTTCTTTATTTTTTCTTTCTTCTTTATAGACTGGTGAGAAAATATGAAAGGATTACAACCAACCAAAACACTTAATAATGCTCATGATTTCTTCCCTAGATTGTTGTAAAAGCTACTAATTGATCTCCCTGCTTCACATCTTTCTTTACTCCAATACATACTACTCACTTGAACCAAAATGATTGTTTTTAAACACAGATCAGACCATATCACCTTCTTGCTCAGTTAAAACCAATGACTTTATATTGCATTTTTATCAAACATTACTTCTTGTGTTTAGCTTTTAAAGTGCTCCACCCAATGCTCTAAACTATTTTTCCATCCTCTTTTTAGACATAAAATCGTTCTCCTATAATTTAAGATATAGCCCAACTCTGGATCCCACAAGTGACATCATATCAAGACTCCTCTATCTTTGCACAGACTAACAAATATACATAGAATGATCTCTCTTCTCACTTTTATTTCACAGAACATTTTTCCTCCTTCAAGACACAGATCATATTACTTTTATATGAGGTTTTCTAACTATTCCACTCATAAAATATTATGTGTTAGATATTCTTTGTATTGTCTTTATTTTTATTACACTAATGCATATGTACTCATCTTTTCTATTATAATAAATGGTATTTATGAATACTACTGATTCATTTCTTGTATCTTTGTCCTTAGTATATAGCACAGTTTCCAGCATGTGACAGATGCGTATAATTGCTTATGATCATTATTTCTCCACTCACCCTCTAAAAAAATATCAACAGGTTTTTGAATATTCTTCCTTATTTCTCTAGGGTCTATTATATTTTAGTTCTTTCTGTCTATATGCTTGTCACTAAATCCAGGTTTTCATCTGCTGGATTATTACAATATGCTCTTAAATGGTTTCTCTGCTTCCAATGTATCCCATCTTAATGTACTACAAAAACAGAAAAGAATTTGACTGTCATAAGTCTAACCAAGATACATTACTGTACTGCTCAAGAAACTTCAGTGACTCTTTATTAGGTCAAAGATTAACGCTTCAGCTTCATATTTAAGATTTCTCTCAATCTAGCAGCAATTTACTCTTACAGCCTTATTTCACATTAATCTCTTCAATACATTTCAGAAGTATTTGAGGTAACGATACCAAATGGTCTCATTTCATACCTAGAATAAAAAGAATTTGTGTGGAATAATAATAATGAGGAAGAGAAGAAGAAGATGATGATGATTATAATTATGGTGATAATTTGTATCTTATTTTAAGGTGTAGCAACTTCCTAACACTATATATTGCATTTATTTCATGCAGGTATGTGTAGACATCTGTATGTTATTATAGGTATATATACAGATATCTATTAGAGGTGGTGAGCCTACTTCTAGTAGCTGAACATTACGTATAATGAATTATCAATATTAATATACAGAATAAGGAATTAATTTTTTGGATAAGGGAATTTTTATTTTGCTTGAACATGTATATTTCATAGTAGCATTACTTCTTTCTTTCCTTCTTTTCTTCCTTTTTTTTTTTCACCCATAAGAAATGGGAGTTGGGAGAAAGAGTAAATAGTTGATTTTTTTTAAATGAAAAATAAACCCATAACTAGCTTCCTAATACAATACTTGCCCAGTCCTTAATCACCCTTTTATTTGTTGCTTTTCTATTATTTGTCTACAATGTTTCTGTTTCTTATCTTGCTTCCATACTTTGTTTATAAAGCTTTTCTTGCTTCCTTTTTCTACCAAATAGATGAGTCTTTGACTTGAATTCCTTTCTCCAGTCTGTTATTTTGAATAGATCTCCGAAACAGAAAATTCCTAATAATTTCCCCATCTGTTCCATTACTTATTAGTGTATCAAGAAATAAACACATTTTGTCCATATTATCTTTTGTCTCCTTCTTAAGGCTGGTTTTATAATATAATTGTATTCTGATAAGTGTTGAATGTGGGGTGATTTGAAGGGGGTTAAGATGCATTTCTCAGATACTTGATTTTGAACCCATTGAAATATAGTATGTCATGCTATTTTAATAATCTTATCTCAATTATCTTAATATATGTCCTAGCAAGTTGCTTACGATATAAAGAGGTTAAGTGATTTTTCTAGGATCACACAGCTAAGAAGTCTCAGAGAGAATATCTGAGCTCAAGCCTTCCTGATTCTGAGGTTATCATACTCCACTGCACTGCCTCAACTTCTTCATGATGATTAAAGTTTGATATTTTGACACACAGTCTAATTTTCAACCACACTGTATGACTAACCTTGAATAGCATAAGAATATCTGTTTGGTTGTTTGGTTTTTATTCAACTGTGAATTAATTTATTACAGAGGCTTTCCTCTTGCCTTGCCATCTTTTTACTCTCTACCCTATACTGTGATCTTACATTCACCACATCTCCTAATACACATTCAGATCTCACGAATTTCTTCTTGTCTTGCCTTCACTTTGCTCTTCCCCTTGTCTGGAGATGGAAGTTACTTACTCTACCTTAAAATGAGATAACAGGCAATCAAAACTTATTATATATTCTGCCATTGAACTCTCCAGATCCCCAAGCATTTTCATCTGATCTACTGATGCATCTTAGGAAATATGAGGCTTGCCATCCACCTGAAGACTATACCCTAAGAATTGCATGGACACTCCAATCATTCTTCTATGTATTGTCTGCTTCTCTAAATAGACCATGAACTCCTTGACAACATAAACTGTCTGTATCCCTTTTTTTTTCTGTTTATATCCTATTGATTAGCACAGTGCTAGCTAGGTACATAGTAAAGATTTAATGGTGTTTTTATCTATCATTCATATATTCATCCATTTTTTTCTTTCTTGCACCTAAGATCAGTTGAATTAAAATAATATTTCTTGAGGTGAGAGGAGGAAACATGGCTAATTTTAGAATATGGCTGAAATGGAAATATATTGTTACACATTTTGAATTCTCTTTTATGTTATACTATGGATGTGATAATTTTTTTATTTTACTTTTTCTTAATTTTGCATTTAAGTTTTGAACAAATAAAGTTGTTTAACAAAAAAAAAAGAATATTGCTGCAAAGTAGGAAATTTTGGCAAATTTAGGGTAACTGACTTGGATTAAAAAATAGAAAATAAAGGAATTTTTAAAAGTTGAAAAGGTGAGTTTTCCTTAATATGTAATTGTGCCTGAGGAAAAGACATTTTTTCCATATTTTCTTAGTACTTTTATAGTCTAGCAATGTCTTCATTTAGTAGTACTTTATAAATGTTTATTATATTGCCTCAAATTGCCTTCAAATATTTTTTTAATCTCTAATTTCAATCATTACTTGGGATTTTTCATTTGCTTCATTATCATTTTATAGACAGAAAAATGTAAATCTTGGGTCTTTTATAAATTCAAATATTTGAAACTGTATCATTTCTATATAAAAATACATTAGAGATGATGATCATTGTGGTCAGAAATCCCTCAATGTCTTCTCAATCCCTCAAAAGCAAACCTGCCACATATTTGATAATCTAGCTCCTAGAGCTTCCTTCAGAGAATAGCAATATGACAACAGAGTAGACAGAAATTATAGTAGACAGATATTATAACATAAATGTTAGTTCCTTAAATTGATTATATATGCTAGAATCTTTAATGTCTACAGGTCTAGAGAACAGATAGATCTTTGCTCACAGGTTTTGAACTTAGTATTTATTCAATCATGTGATTATATCCTTAATCCACTTTACTTTACCTTTATAGGGGACTTGGTCAAAAGAGATACCTGCTTAACATGAGGAGAATACAGTATAGTGATCTTTACTTCAGGATTAAAAATATATATATTTCTCTATGTAGTATATGTATATATCAATTGAGACTATAGTGAGAAGACAAGGTGACTTATGATTATGTCTCTGTGACTGAGACAGCCCTGAAGACTAATTGGCTGACTTGAACTGTGGACTTTCTTAAGAGAAGCGAAACTCCATAATGTAGCTGAACAACTTGCTGAGCTATTTTCCCTCTCTCCATCAAGATGGGGAAGAGATGGGGCAGCTAGATGGTACAGCAAATAGAGCACTTACCCTGTAATCAAGAGAACTTGAGCTGAAATTTGATTTTAAACACTTAATTGTTACTAGATGGGTGAATTTGGCAAGTCATAATTCAAATTGCCCAGCCAAAAAAAGAAAAAAAAAAAAAAAAAGATCGGAGAGACCCATTCCTTTTAAAGCATAATTAATAATATCTTTTTAGCAAAGACACCCATTCAAGTCATAAAGCAGAAGCAACCAGTCTCAATTACAATAGTCTCCAAAAATGTCTGCAGACACTATCATTATGGATCTCTATCATAATAATTTAAGAGGAGGATTCCCAAAGTAGTACAATCCCCAAATTTAGCATTTTAACCAAAAAGGGAAGATTTAATTGGCTGTGATAGCCTCAAGAATAGCATATCCAAAGTAAAATATGTAGTTCCTAGGGTTGGGATTCAGGAAGGACATTGTCTAGATTTTCATTTTTCCATACTTATGACTGGCTCTGCAATGTCTTTAATTATTCTTGCTACTTAGCAAATCTTTCAGTTATTATGCTCTCAGTTATAGGAATCTCTCTAAATCTGAAAAGTAATGGGACTGATGGCAGGAATAATACTACTTAGATATGTAGAATTGTTTTCACTAGCCAGAAGAGTATAGACTAATCCTTTCTCCAAAGTCTCTTGAGACCCCAAGAATCTGAGCCAATTCAATTGACAGTCAATCATAAGGTGAGTTCTCACAAGGGGCCTATGGACATGTCCACTTTCTACACAGGAGATGCTTTCGAAATATCAAAGAAATGTCCATTAGTCAATTAAATTCATCAAATTAATCAGAAAATTCCTTGGTTAGTTCCATCTCCATATATATGTATGTATACACACATACACACACATATATGTATGTATATGTGTGTATATATACATATATACACATATATTTATATGTGTGTATATATATTCCATTTAATATATATGTGTATATATAAATACACACACAAACATATACCCACACACATATTCTATTTTAGTGCCAAGCTTCATGCTTAATTAAAATAGTCCTTTAACAGAAAGATCAGTGGTCATGTACATGACAGGAAGATAGAGAACTCAAAAAATATATCATTGTTTCAGGAGAAATAATTTGAGAACATGCCCTGTTTATCAATAGTCTTATCTTTAAAACTCCTTTCTTTCCATTTAACTAAAAAGCATCTCAAAAATAAGAACACATATCACAGTTTTTTTGTTTTTCTTTTCTTATACAAGATTTCTTTGCTATCTTTTGGCAAAAAGTAGAACTAATCTTAATTGCGTCTCTTTCTAGATGGGAGATTTCATTCCATAGAACACCAATCAAAAGACTTGACATATCTTTATATGATCTTAATTGAGACATTGCTATCCAAGTGACAAAAGCACCTAGCCAAATTCCATATCCAAAGGGTACTGTGGGTAATTTAGTAGAATAAAATAGACTAAAATGGATAAAATTTTCTTTAATAAGGTTCTCAAATCCGTTACTGAAGCAGGGAAAGAGGAAAAAAGAAAAATAACAAATATTTCTAAACAGCCTATAGATGCTACTGTGAAATTGATTAAATGGGGGATTTGGGCCTAAGAAAACAAGATTCAACAAAAAACAAGATTCATCCTGAAAATCTCTTGTGTTGTTTTAAATAAAAGCCAACAGGATGAGGGAAGATTGTCCCATGAGTCAGCATAAACCAATAGCTTATTTTAAAATACCAACCATGAAAAATATTATATATTTTGAGGAATTTTTTCACAATTAAAAAACTATTACATATCTTCAAAAATAAAAAAAATAACTTTCACTAATACATTTTTTAAAATGTCACTATTAGGACTCAAAGAGATTGAATGATATCAGAATTTATCAGTTACTTTAAATCTTCATTCCTCAAAAAACCTGCATAGGAATGATTTCTTTACCTATCACCAGCTTTTCTATCACAACTCCATCTGCATTAGGTCTTAATATTGTATCTTTATCCATCATATATTTGTGAGATTTTAATCAGCAAAGTCAATTCTCAATTATACTAGTTAATGGAGAGTGCTAAGTAGCATAGATAATTCAAAATAGTTGATGATTCAGAAGTCATTTCTATTTATTTTACAATGCATGCTATAATGCTTATGAAGGCAGATTTACTTCCCTAATTCTATTTTACTCAAGCTAGAGTTAAAAAGTAGTTCATGTATCCTTAAAACTCAGCATTCCGGAAAACAAAATAATAGACTGGGAGTGGGTGATAGAGCAGCAGGAGGGGATAATCTACACATACATAACCAAGAATTAACTTTACCTATTACCAAAGTCCTTGGGAATCAGATAAAATGGAAACAAATATATTTATTTATTTATTTTTTTTTTTAAAGACACACATGAGGAGCAGTATCTCTAGATTAAAATGCAAACTCTTCTCTAGCATTAAGGCCCTTCACAATATTTTTCCAACCTAGCTTTTCAGATTGATTTCATATTATTCCCTCTTTCACATTTTATGTTCCAGCCAAATAGTCTTGCTTTCTGTTTCCCATCGAGAATTACATTTCCTACCTCTGGACCCATGTACATGCTGTTCTCAAGCCTCTAATGTTCCTTTTAACCTTGATTTCTTGGAATTCTCAGCATTCTTAAGATAACCATAATTTAAGAACTACTGAAAGGACAGGGATCTGTTGATTATCACAGTGCATTCTTTTAATCCAAAGGGAAGAAATAAATTTATTTTTATTAGTTATTAAATACCTACTGTATATCATGCCCCATGCTAGGTGTTTTACAAATATTATATCATTTATTCTTCAATATAACCTTGTTGGCAGGTGCTATTGTGATGCTTATTTTGCAGCAGAGGTAACTAAAGTAAAGAATGGTTGTTCTCAGAATTACGCAGCTGACTCCAAGCTTACGGTTTCATTCATGATGCTACCTATCTACCTCTAAAGAAAATGGAAAGAGTAGGGTGAATATTTTTTTCAAAGTGAAAATTATATCTGCTTGTAATTATGTATATTTAAAGTGTATTTTCACACATAAAAGAGGTTATAACAAATTGGAATCAAATTATTTTTAAAACCTACATCAATTGACATATCCAGTCCATCCAATATTTAGTTCAGACTAATTTCTGTATGAAATTTGTCTTTGCTAATCTTTTACTCTTTTTACCTGCTAATGTCTTAATCATGTAGATTGCCTTCCACTGATTTTTTAAAATATCTTATATGTAGCTAGTTATTTACTTATTTCTTCATCAGAATGTGAAATCCCTAAAGGTAAAGTTATATTTTCCCTTTTTCTTTTTTTTATAATTTATTAATTTTATAATTATAATTATTTGACAGTACATATGCATGGGTAATTTTTTAACAACATTATCCCTTGTATTCACTTTTCCAAATTTTCCCCTCACTCCCTCTACTCCTTCCCCTAGATGACAGGCAATCCCATATATATTAAATGTGCTACAGTATAACCTAGTTACAATATATGTGTGTAAAACCAAATTTCTTGTTGCATGGTAAGAATTGTATTCCAAAGGTATAAGTAACCTGGGTAGAAAGACAGTAGTGCAAACATTTTACACTCCTTTCCCAGTGTTCCTTCTCTGGGTGTACCTGTTTCTGTCCATCATTGATCAACTGGAACTGAATTAGATCTTCTCTATATTGAAATATCCACTTTAATCAGAATATATCTTCATACAGTATTGTTGTTGAAGTGTATAGTGATCTCCTAGTTCTGCTCGTTTTACTCAGCATCAGTTGATGTAAGTCTCTCCAAGCCTCTCTGTATTCATCCTGCTGGTCATTTCTTACAGAGCAATAATATTCCATAACATCCTTATACCATAATTAACCCAACCATTCTCCAATTGATGGGCATCCATTCATTTTCCAGTTTCTAGCCACTACAAAAAGAACTGCCACAAACATTTTGGCACATATAGATCCCTTTTCCATCTTTAGTATTTCTTTGGGATATAAGCCCAGTAGTAGCACTGCTGGATCAAAGGGTATGCACAGTTTGATAACTTTTGGGGCATAGTTCCAAATTGCTCTACAGAAAGGCTAGATTCTTTCACAGCTCCACCAACAATGCATCAGTGTCCCAGTTTTCCCACATTCCCTCCAACATTCATCATTATCTCTTCCTGTCATCTTAGCCAATCTGACAGGTTTGTAGTGGTATCTCAGAATTGTCTTAATTTGCATTTCTCTGATCAGTAGTGATTTGGAACACTCTTTCACATGAATGGTTATAGCTTCAATTTCATCATCTGAAAATTGTCTGTTTATATCCTTTGACCATTTATCAATTGGAGAATGGTTCAGTTTCTTATAAATTAATATATTTTGGAAATGAGGCCTTTATCAGAACTTTTAACTGTAAAAATATTTTCCCAATTTGTTACTTCCCTTCTAATCTTGTTTGCATTAGTTTTGTTTATACAAAAGCTTTTTAAGTTGATGTAATCAAACTCCATTTTGTGCTCAATAATGATCTCCAGTTCTCCTTTAGTCATAAATTCCTTCCTCTTCCACAGGTCTGAGAAGTAGACTATTCTCTGTTTCTCTAATCTATTTATAATCTCATTCTTTATGGCTAAATCATGGACCTATCTTGATCTTATCTTGGTATATGGTGTTAAGTGTGGGTCCATATCCAATTTCTGCCATACTAATTTCCAGTTTTCCCAACAGTTTTTTTTTTTTTTCCAATAAATGAATTCTTATCCCAAAAGTTGGTATCTTTGGGTTTGTCAAATACTAGATTGTTATAGTTGTACCCTATTTTGTCCTGTGTACCTAATCTGTTCCACTGATCAACTAGTCTATTTCTTAGCCAATATCAAATGGTTTTGGCGACTAC
This sequence comes from Sminthopsis crassicaudata, assembly GCF_048593235.1. Taxonomy (NCBI): domain Eukaryota; kingdom Metazoa; phylum Chordata; class Mammalia; order Dasyuromorphia; family Dasyuridae; genus Sminthopsis; species Sminthopsis crassicaudata. Next base: position 719,116,960 of record NC_133617.1, read on the forward strand.
TGCTTTATAATATTGCTTTAGATCAGGTACAGCTAGACCATCTTCATCTGACTTTTTTTTTCATTAATTCCCTTGAAATTCTTGACCTTTTGTTTTTCCATATGAATTTTGTTGTTATTTTTTTTAGGTCATTAAAATAGTTTCTTGGGAGTCTGATTGGTATAGCACTAAATAAATAGATTAGTTTGGGGAATATTGTCATTATTATATTCGCTCAGCCTATCCAAGAGCACTGAATGTCTTTCCAATTATTTAAATCTGACTTTATTTTTGTAGCAAGTGTTTTGTAATTTTGCTCATATAATTCCTGACTTTTCTTTGGTAGATGGATTTCCAAATACTTTATACTCTCAACATTTGTTTGGAATGGAATTTCTCTTTGTATCTCTTGCTGTTGCATTTTGTTGGTGATATATAAAAATGCTGAGGATTTATGTGGATTTATTTTGTATCCTGCCACTTTGCTAAAATTCTGAATTATTTCTAATAGCTTTTTAGCAGAGTCTTTGGGGTTCTCTAAGTATACCATCATGTCATCTGCAAAAAGTGATAGTTTAATTTCCTCATTTCCTACTCTAATTCCTTGAATCTCTTTCTTGGCTCTTATTGCCGAGGCTAGCATTTCTAGTACTATATTGAATAGTAATGGTGATAGTGGGCAACCTTGTTTCACTCCTGATCTTACTGGGAAAGGTTGCAGTTTATTTCTATTGCATATTATGCTTACTGAAGGTCTTAAATATATGCTCCTGATTATTCTAAGGAATAGTCCATTTATTCCTATGCTCTCAAGTGTTTTTAATAGGAATGAATGTTGGATTTTGTCAAATGCTTTTTCTGCATCTATTGAGATGATCATATGGTTTTTATTAATTTGATTATTAACATGGTCAATTATACTAATAGTTTTCCTAATATTAAACCAGCCCTGCATTCCTGGTATGAATCCTACTTGATCATATTGTATTATCCTGGAGATGATTTTCTGAAGTCTTTTTGCTAATATCTTATTTAAGATTTTAGCATCGATATTCATTAAGAAGATTGGTCTATAGTTTTCTTTCTCAGTTTTCAACCTACCTGGTTTAGGTATCAGTACCATGTCTGTGTCATAAAAGGAGTTTGGTAGGATTCCTTCATCCCCCTATTTTTTCAATTTTTCCCTTTTTCTAATAACCCTGGTGCTTGGGATAGTGTTTTACACACAGTAACCATTTAATAAATGTTTCTAGAGTTACTAACTTATCTCACTCATTTGTGCTCTTCCTTATCACTGAAATTACTTTGTATTTAATTTTAACATATTTTTCATCTACTTCTCAGTGTACATGATCCATCCTCCAAGGAAAAAAGCAAGCAGTTTTTTTATCTTTTTTATCTTTGTAATCTCAGCAGATAACATCAAGACTGGCAAGAAGTAGGCAATTACTGAATGCCTACTGAGTAAATTTATATGTGAATAAATGAAAATTTGAGTTAAGCTTAAAAATAGGGAAACAAAATAGTCTTAGAAGAGACACTGCAAGTCATGTTATTAAGGTTGGTTTAATTGTCAAGTTTTTCTCCCAAGCCACTTAAAATAATATTTTCTCTTAGCCTTGGAAAACCATAGCTGATGCTCAGCTTTTGAAGGTCATCACAGTTAGGAAAATAAGTCTACCTTAGGAAGCTATTTTTAAAACAATAATTTTCTTATAAGAGATAAGAGCTTAAAGGGATTAATCGTATTGCCTTTCATCATCCTTTAAGAAACAGTTATGTCTCATAGGAAAGGATAAACAGCAGGAGCCAATGAAGTAAAAAAATGTTACCTTTCCTTCTTTCTTTTGAAAAGTATGCAGTCTCCTTTCTCATATGTCCCCATTCCTCACTATATTTCTTATCATAACATCTCTGCTCCCTTTTACTATCTGCCTAACTTTCCTTTTTTTGCTCACCTTTTGTTTCTCCAACATTATTGCTGACTTTCAGTTTATGATGGAAATCTAATACATATGCAAATGACATCAGTTTGGGAAGTGAAATCATCCATGTGGAAAATGATAAAAACCGAATTCTTAAAGAATCATGGAGAAATAGGGTAAATGTAGACATTTTACTTTAGCATAACATTAGTAAGAGCAACTATTTTTTTTTTCTTTTCAGTTGGCTACAATGCCTGGCATATTGTAGGTGCTTAAAATGGTTATTGATTGAATGAACAATTAATTGTGTGCATTTGCTAAATGACCTGATGAACCACTGATCAAGGCTTTTTGTTGTTTTTGTGTCTTAGGATGAAAATGATTCCTTCAATAACAAGGGAGCATCCAACCCGTCCCCCAACCATACAATATATATGGATCCGATAATATGTAATAGCTCTTTGACTTTTCCTTGATTACTCTCCTTTCAAGGAATAGGAAATAAAATTCTTAGCCTAACCTAAGAAGATGATTAATGAAAATCTGAGTCCAAATGTTGTAATAAGCATGAGAATATGGAAAGCAAGGGTCCACACTGAAGCCCAATCAGATTTAGACTTGGGGGACAGAGAGGAATAATGCTACAGCAAAACTGAGTTAAGCTGTGAGACAAATTTCAAAGGACGTGCATACCTTTTTCAGGAACAAAGTTGAATTCTGTGTTCTATGTTGTGAGGGTAATGTTTCTAAGTTTGTTCTTGCTAAGTCTTTGAAGGAAACAACTCTTTGTAAAAGGCTAATGAAATGGTATTTCTAAATGAAACAGATGCTAATCATTCAATTCCTTGAATTTGAGAGAACATATTCTGGGGGATGGAGTGGAGGGATGGGAGTTGATATCAGATAAAAGAGATTTCAAATTCTTTTAGGGTACCAAAGAAGCTTTGGGAGTAAAATGGAACAAACATGACCCTGAGAGTATAAGGTCAAAGTCACAATTTATTTATTATATGAGGAAATAAGAATGGAACCTTCAGAAAGAAGAAGGTTGAAAGGAAGAAATATATGGGATTAGGAAAAGAGCGTAACCCATACAGTTAGTCATATAATCCACTGCTAGGGAAATTTTTATACATGCTGAACTATAGGCAAATATTTTTTCAATAGGGATTATTTCAGGCATTTTGACAATCTGAATTAATGATATACCTTTATTCTATTCTTTGATTTATTATAATGACAACTTACTAGTTTCTTATAAAAAGGCAATGTCTTTTTAGTAACATATATACTTAGGTAGCTAGATTATATACAGGGTAGTTTCAGAAAATGGATTTCATAAAATAAAATTTAAAATAAAGATAATTAGAGATGATTACTAAAGCACAAAATAATTTGATTTTTATAAAAAAGATTTAAACTAGAATTTGCCTAATATCTATCAAATATAACTTCCAATAATAATAATAATCACAATACATTGTAAGACTGCTACTACAAAAAAGTAAAGTAACTTTATATTAAATATCACATGAATAAATGTGATTGTGGGAATGGAAATTAGTCCTAAATCATATTTGAATGTTCATTACTCACATGCTTAAAATTTCATCTCATTTATAATCCTCACTACAATCTGCAAAATATTAATGAAAATATATCTATACTAATTTTGAATATGCCTTTCTTATCTCAAATATGCATCTGAACCCTACCAGCAGCTGAATTTCCCTTATTTATTAAATTAGAGCTTTGCATATGTTAATTTCCAGGGAACTTTACTTTTCTAATATCAAATTCCCAGGGGGCAATATTTTCTTTTTTCTATTTCCTTTTAATGAACCATAAGCATAATACTGTTCTTCTTAAATACATATGCATATGTCTACATATATCACATATTTCATAAGCATATATGCATACAAAATGTGTATACTTACATGAATATTTACGATATCAATGTATGTGTTCCTTGTGTATATTTACATGTATGAATAGATATAATATGTAAAATACATTATAGAAAGATACAGAGATAGATCAATAGATAGACAGATAAAAACACAGACAGATAAACAGATAAACATATAAGTAGATAGATAGATAGATACATAGATAGATAGATAGATAGATAGATAGATAGATAGATAGATAGATAGATTTATATTACACATAGCCCTTACATAAAGGGTTCCCTCCTGAAAACAAAAAATGTGGTAACTCTGGAGGAACTTCCTAGAAATTCTTGCAAATTCTCTGTTTCTTGCTTCCAAGTGTGTATATAGAGATATCAATTTCTAATGCCCAGTACTTTTTTCTAGCATATAAATATATGAATAGATTCATTTGCAGCTCAAGTACAACAAATAAAAAGTGCATTGTAGTCCACAGCAAGTAAAAAAAAAATACAGTCTATGAGTAACTCCCATAAAGTCTCACATCATATCTGTCTATCCAGTACTGTCCTGAGTGGACCCCAGGAAGGGACATTTGGGGCATTGCTCTTTTATCATGATTTTCTTCTTCTCTGGATTCCTGCATAGAGATACTTTTCTCATCCAACTACATTTTAGTAGATTAAATTGTCTACTGCTTCCTATCATAATATACATATATATATATATATATATATATATATATATATATATATACACACACACACACACACACACACACATACCAGGGAGAGAAAATTTGTAAACCTCTACCAGGTAAAATGTTTATCTACTACTTTCTATTTATTTCTGTCTCTGTGTATCTCTTTTCATGTATGTCTCTGGTTGTTAATATGTGAGTGTCTTTGACTCTGTGTTTCTTGGTCTCTTTCTGTCTCTGTCTCTATTTTTGTCTCTTTTCCTCCTTTTCTTCCTCCCCTAAGTCATGGTTTACTCTTTTCTCAAAGTGTCCCTATATACCCATTTTGGACGTCTGCAATTTCTTGTCCCAAATGTCAAATTAAGATATATTAAATTGAATTGAAAGATGGAGCTTCTCTCCCCAAAATAATTTATCTCAATTATTCCCTCCTTATATGCAATAGGAATAGAAGGAACTTAATAAAGACAATTTCCAGTAATGTAAATAATTCCCAACTTAGGTATAATATTACTAATTAAAAAGATACTCAAATGGAAAAACATATTACAAATACCTTCACATTTCTAAGAAAACCACTTTAAGTCATCTGAGACCTAAAAGGACTTTATTCCTATAAATATAGAGAATCCTACATTTTGTAGTATTAGCCTTTGTAAAAAAAAATGTCACCTCATTATGAAATGATCGATATCTTCAAGCTGAAAGATTTTAGGCTCATTACTTCTCTTAGTTTCATTTTAAAAGTAGACTCATTCATCTTGTCATCAAACAATAATATTTTAATAAAATAAAAAGCTTTAAACTATCCTGTCAGAAAAGCAGAAAAGTTTGGAGAAAGACAATCTGCATATAAAAATACCAACTGTAAATCTTCATTTCAAAAACATTTAGCTTCTTTCTAAATATAGACTTGGGTACGTGGTTAATCAGAAGGTTCATAGCATTTAGACCTTCCACTGGTAATTTATTACATTTTAACTGATTTTATATATTTTATGTGAATAACCATACCTGTTTATCAAATGTGAACATTAATTAGATAATGATGTAATTAAGTTTAATTTTAATAGATATAATGTAGTTGAGCTTTAGATATTAATTACTGGTATAAAAAGAGCCTTAAGCACATGAGATGACCAGGGATGACCAGAGACACTTGAAGTAAGGTATAAAAATAAGGATGTATTACTGCCATCTGAATTTGGCAAATTGTTTTAGTTGCCTATTATTTATTTTGTAATTTTCTCAAAGTATGTGACAATCTTTTTTAGTTTCTGATCACTGTAGAAGACAATGGCCAAAGCTAGTGGCTTTGAGCTTGTCACTAAATGAGAGGATATTTCTATATGCTCTAAATGCTAATTTCAAATTTTAACTAAATACAATAAAAGAGAAAGATGCAAAGAAGCTATATTTGACTCTTAAATGTGGGAATGAGATACATGCATAATACAACACACAAATATATAAAATGTACATATAATATATATTGGTTTTTGGATCAGTTAATATTAATTTATACAGTAATATATGCAGCAATAAGATATCAAATAGTATAAACTCTAGGAAGCTAGGTGGTTCAAAAGTATATTCAAATCTAATTCAAATTGAATTCAAATCTAGACTCATTGAGATACTCATGAGCTGGAAAGTTATTTAACTTCAGTTTCCTCATCTATAAAATATGGATAGTAATAGCATCTATGTCATGGTGCTATTGTAAGGATCAACTGAAATACAATTTCTGAAGTGTTCTGCAAAATTTAAAGTCCTTTGTAAATGCTTGCAATTAACAATAACATTATTATTTTATAGCCCCATAAGGCTCAGGATAACATTTTGCATAATAAACTGTGATCAACTCCCTATGTTAGTTTGACATATGCCTAATATCAAATTTTGCTCTTCAGTTATGATTTTAATTTAATTACAAATTTAATAACCATATACAACAATAAACATCAAATGAACCTACAGAATATTGAATGCAGATTTATATAGAATTTAACATTTTATAGTAGGATAAAATTAGCCAACAGAACTCAAAAAATAAAGGAAAATTTAGACTAACTTCCCTTCCAAATCTGTATGAAGTCCCATTCTATGTGACCTTTTTCTTTTTTTTAAATTCAATTTAAGCCAATTTGTAATACTATTCTGATTCTACTGGTTTTGAATTATATAAATTATATAGATCTTTCCAATTTTTCCTTAAATTCTTCTTATTTGTTTTTCTTTGTTTTCTTTCCTGCAAAATAATATCCCTTTGACTTAATGCACCACAATTTAATCAGTCATTTTCTAACAATTTGACATTTAGATTGCTCCCAGGTATTTTTTGTTATTATTAACAAAGTAAATGTGAACGTTATTATATAGATGTCAGCTGTTTTTCTCTATCTTTAGACCTTCTTAGAATAAATTTACAGCAATGAAATCACTAGGGAAAAGTCATGATAACAGCTGTGATTTTGCTTGTGTTTTTAAAATTGCTACTCAAATTAAATAATTTTTAAAAATAAATGTATTATTGTTATTATTGAACAGACTAGATAAAAATTACTATATCAAAATGCTTTGCATAACCAGTAATTTTTATAGGGCTTCAGTTTGTTGAATATTAAATTGAGTTAAATTCAAACTGAATATATCTAACTTTCACTTCACTACGTCAATCCTGATAAAAGTCTTTTCTACTAACCATATAGATTTAAAAATCTTTAGATATGTATCTTTCTCATCCACTGGATCTTTCACCAAGTCCCACCATTTCTTTTTTTCAAAAGTCTTATGTTCATCTTTCTTCTCCAATCTTCCTCCCCAACCCCCATTCTTTCCATGTCATGTCTAAACTAGTGTAATAGTTTATTTAATGGTCTCTGTGACTAATCTCTTCTTAAGATTAATCTTTTTACACTAATCATTCTTCTATTACTTCTCATATTCCTTAATTTCATCAAGTCATTCCCCTATTTAAGGAATTACCAATTAAGTCATGAAAGATTCTTATTATGATCTTGTCTTATACATCCAACCTAATCAAATCTTCTTCACATTTCATTCTTGTCAAGCCACTGTTCAGGCTACCCCCTAAATATTTTCCATGTGTTTATTCAATTTGCGTTTACACTATTTATTTACTTGTAATATTCTCCTCTTTTATATTATTCAAAATCATATCTAGCCTCAGAATCAACTTCAAGATGAATGTTTCATGATTAGGTAATATTGATTTCACGTCTTCCTAGCTTCTAAATCTTTACATTTTTGCCAGGTGCAAAAAAGGAATTTGAAACTCATTATTATTATAGGATCTTGCAGAAAGACAAGCATTCTCTCTCATCCCTGACCATACTTGAAATCATCATGATCTTTGAAAAGAAAGGGAGATTTAAGTCAATCGCATGATTTTTAAGAAATTGTAAAGGAACTGAGCAAGGAATCAGTTGGTAGGGAAGTAGTCTTACATCCGGTCATGAAAGCTTTGGCAATATTAGGATAGCAACAACAACAACAACAACACACATACACAGGAGCAGATGAAGGGAAAGATAGCGGAGCACATTGGAAGATTAGAGAAAACACACTTATGTGGAGATTAGAAAGGAATTAACAAAGCAGGATTGAAAGTAGGCTAATTGCAGAGAAAAAGAGAGAGAGAGAGAGAGAGAGAGAGAGAGAGAGAGAGAGAGAGAGAGAGAGAGAGAGAGAGAGAGAGAGAGAGAGAGAGTTGGTGGAATTTAAGCAGAGTGCCAAATCTGTCAAAATGTTAGCAGTTTCCCCTACACAAAAGTGGATTGTGTATTCATGTATTAGAGTATAAAAACCTCACAATCAAATGCAAAAAAAAAAAAAAAAAGCAGGAATAATAAATGCATCCTTTTCAAACCACAATGCAATAAAAATATATTCAAAAAGGGACGAAGATAGACTAAAAACCAATTAGAAATTAAATAATCTAATTCTAAAGAATGAGTGGGTCAAACAACAAATCACAGAAACAATCCATAATTTCCTTCAAGGAAATGACAATAATGAGACAACATATAAAAAACTATAAGATACAGTCCAAGCAGTTCCTAGAGGAAATTGTAGATTTCTAAATAGATACGTAAATAAAATAGAGAAAGAGACCAATGAATTAGGAATGCAACTAAAAACACTAGATAAATAACAAATCAAAAACTCCCAAATAAATACCAAATTAGAATTTTAAAACTCAAAGGAGAAATTAATAAAATAGAAACTAAAAAAATTGAACTAATAAAGCTAAAAATTGATTTTATGCAAAAATACAAAAACAAAAAACAAAATAGATAAAATTTTGGTTAATTTGATCAGAAAACTAAAATAAAAAAAAATCAATATTAACAATGAAAGGAGTAAACTTACAACTAATGAAAAAGAAAATAAAGTAATAATTAGGAGCTATTTTGCCCAACATTATGGCAGCAAGTTTGACAATCTAACTGAAATGGATGAATATTTACAAAAATATAAATTTCTCAGGCTAAGAAAAGAAAAAATAAAATACTTAAATTGTCCCATTTTAGAAAAAGAAATTGAACACGTCATTGATGAACTACTTAAGAAAAAATCTACAGGACCAGATGAATTCATAAATGAAAAAGGGGCAAAGATTGCTAATATCTCCCTACTCTGTTTATTGGCAAGTAATAATGTTCCTTATAAACTATAAAGTATTGGATATATTTTAAAATTATTAATTTCTATTATTACTACTCCCTTTTAATGTCATTTATCTCAGGATAATATATAAGTAAGTAATCCAGACTTGAAAATAGCATCTGAAGAGGTGAAGTAACAAGGAGATTAAGTGGGCAAAATTTAAGGAGAGGTTGTATTCTTTGTTGCTAGCGGAATTATCAACACTGAAGAAATCATTGATCATTGAAGTAGTCAATAGAGGTAGAATATTCACTTTAGCTAAATTCAAGAATTCATATTAGACTAATACCCTGTGTATAAAGAGTGTTGAGAACAATAAAGTTCACTTCACTTCATATGATGTGAGACAAAATTTGAATATTTTAATTACTTTAATTCCATATTATAGAGGAATAATATGGTTTGGTAGATATATAGATATAGGCATTTAGAGGCTGCCCTACAAGAGAATACTTGGGACACATACTGAATGACATTAAGTTCTCAGGTTCCTATAATAGTGCTCAATCTACATCAATAGAGTAAGTTCTCTATGCCAATGAGGTCTGGACAAAAAAATTAATAATTCTATATAGACAATAATTTTATCATGACAATTAAGTTATATTTAACAAATCCTGGCACAAAGTATTTAATAGATACTTTCCTGCTCTATGATTTAGTACCTATTCTTATAGGAATATATATCTCCTAATTATAAAAATGCTTACAGAGATATAAATTACCAGTGGCATTATAATGAAGCTTGTAGAACTACACCCTAGTGAAAAAAAATGGGCATTGTTTCTCTCTAAATGGCCTAAGATATTTATAACTATTACTGTTTTAGCTTCTGTTGTTTTCTTTCAAATTACCAGATATTTTGGTCCTCAAAACTCCTGATTTTAAATGTCCAAGGTATACAAAAGTATACATTGGGCAGTAATATTAATGAATAGCACCTGAAGAAGGAAGATTTACTAGGTTTTTGTAATATTTTGAGACTATGCTTGAAACATTCCCACTTTTTCTTCTTTGATTCTTTGTTTAAATAATACCTTCTTTATGAAACAAGTCTTCATTTCATTCCCAGCTGTTAGTGTCCTTTTCAAACAAATTGATAGGTATCTTTAGTCAATAAAATTGAAAATAAATAGAAATATCAACAGAAGACACATAGATATATAGAGGCATGCAAATATACACACATAAGTAAAAAGATTCACTGGCTAACTAGATATATTCATCTAAAAAGGAAAAGCACTGGAAATAAAATCTGGAAAACTGGTCTTCCTGAATTCAAATCTAGCTTCAGATACCTTCAGGCTGTATGACTGGATGTATCACAACCTTTTTTGCCTCAGCTTCTTCATCTGGAAAATGAACTGAAGAAGGAAATGGGAAGTCATATGGGAGCCTGGTTCCAATTTTTAAAAAGATACATTTTCACTTATCAGACTTGGAAGAACCAGGGTTCTATACAAAGTTTATGTTGATAGGAAAGGATAAGGATAATGGTCATAATATAAGCAGCATGATCAGGAGACAGTCAAGAAGCAGACAAATAAATTTATCTTCTATTTCTTTTCTTTTTTATAAATTATTTATGTTTTGCCTCAACAAGATGGAATTTCCTTGAGAGTAGATATTGTGTCTAGTACATAGTAGGCATTTAATGAGTTATTGTTAATTGGTTTATTTAAAATACAATATTTATTATACAAAATTGCTAGTAAAATGAATCTGGAATGTGTGGTGTTGGCTAGACAGAATGGAAAGAGTGTTGAGATTTGTAATTTTTCAGAGCAGCTGAATTAAAGAATACTTCCCAAGTAGTCAATTACATACTATTTCCCTTACTCCAAAATACTTTTTAGATATGTTATTTTCTTACAAAATATAATGCATTTATGCTTCAATTGGTATTCATTAAAGTATTATGGGACATGAACTTTATTATGGAACAAAACTTACTTTACTCTTAGCCAAAGAAATGTGTATTTCTATTAGAACCTACTGTATTTCTACACCTTAACTGCAGATTAATTTGTGCCATTGTAGTTCACTCACTTTTGCTACAGGATTGTCTTAACATTCTATCAAGATAAATTACCGTAGACCTATGTTTCCATAGCAATGAGGGTAGCCCCTGTTGTTTCTTTAAGTCAATCATCCCAGCAGTGTTTGTCCTGAAGGACAGTGCAAGTTAGCAGGGGGGTAGGACCAGCATACCTTTGCAAAGCTTTATATTGTGAATCCCTGGTAGACTTTGCTTGGGAGGAAAAGGCATGTTTCCATAGCAACTAGAGCAGCTCCTATTGTTTCTATGTGTCACTCATCACAGCAATGTTTGCTTGGGAAGTGGTGCTGAGAATTTCGAGCAGTCTTTTTTTTTTTTTTCCAAGGATCCAAAAGATTACATGGCAATGTTGCTATGGTTTTGTTATCTTTTAGTGGAGATGCTGGGAAAAGGGGATCTGCTAGATTTTCTTTGGAATTTCAAATGTAATTCACTGTAATGAATAAGAAGGGAAATAAATGTCTTCATAACTTCTAAAAAGTATTCACACATATTGACCTCACTTAATTAAAGTATTAAAAAAAAAAAACCAAGAGACTGTGAAAATTATCAGAAAAAAATCATTAAGAAATAGTAATTAATAAAATCATCCAAGATTATGGGATTTGAAAAAATGTTTGATATTTCATTCTTTCACATCCAACATTTCTAACGGTTTAGTTTTTAGTAGGACTTTTAGTACATCATGGATGATGCAATTCCACATTCCAATGTAGTAGTGGAGAGCTTTTTTTTTTTTTTTTTTTTTTTTTTTTTTTTTTTTTTTTTTTTAAGAAGGGGAAACAAGTTTATTTTAGTTTCATCTACTCAGAATAAAATATTCTGAATCATCCAAGGGCTATTAGAAGTATAAAATGAAAGCATAATAAAATTATCCATTGTTCTAAGTAACAACATTTCCATTTGGCAGTGGTATGCTTTGAAGTTTTCAAAGTATTATCTCTTTTGATCCTCACAACAAACTTACAAAATAGGTGCTATTGTTATCCCCATTTTACAGATAAGGATATAGAGATGAGAAGTGATCAAGTGCCATGCCCTGAGTATATGGGAACTAAATAATTAAGTCTTCATTTGAAGTCAGGTTTTACCAAGGACGAAATCCCATGCCCTATTCACTGTGCAACAGCACTGCCTCTTTCAATCTGAGATGTATGTATGTCTCAACCTAATTTCTGCCAGACTGCTTTCTGCTTTACCTGGGAAGTTTTTTTTTTCAAATAGTCCTTCCCACAGCAAATAATGTCCTTGATTGGGTTTATCAATCATTATGTTTCTGTGTTCAATTACTTCTAGTTCTTATTTATCTGATAATCTAGATTTTTTATTACTGTTATATAGAATAGTCAGAAATCTCGTATTTCTAGATTGCCTTGTTTTATATTTTGTTGTTGTTGCTTGCTTGTTTGCTTTGTCTTATTGTTTATTTTAAAATTCTTGGCTTTTTAGTTCTTCAGGTACATTTTTTTTGTTTTTTTATTAATTTTTATAATTATAACGTTTTCTTTGACAGTACATATGCATAGGTAATTTTTTTTTTACAACATTATCCCTTGTACTCCCTTCTGTTCCGAATTTTTCCCCTCCTTCCCTCCACCCCCTCCCCTAGATGGCAGGCATTCCCATACATATTAAATATCTTATAGTATATCCTAGGTACAATATATATGTGCAGAACCGAATTGTTGTTGTTGCAAAGGAAGGATTGTGTTCGGAAGGTAAAAATATTCTGGGACAAACAAAACAAAACAAAACAAAACAAAAAACAAAAACAAAAAAAAAAAAAACAATGCTCACAGTTTACACTCATTTCCCAGCTTCCTTTTCTGGGTGTAGCTGATTCTGTCCATCATTGATCAATTGGAATTGGATTAGCTCTTCTCTATGTTGAAGATATCCACTTCCATCAGAATACATCCTCATACAATATCATTGTTGAAGTGTATAATGATCCCCTAGTTCTGCTCATTTCACTCAGCATCAGTGGTTGTAAGTCTCTCTAAGCCTCTAATTTTATTATGCTTTCATTTTATACTTCTAATAGCCCTTAGCTGATTCAGAATATTTTATTCTGAGTAGATGAAACTAAAATAAACTTGTTTCCCCTTATTTAAAAAAAAAAAAAAAAAAAAAAAAAGCTCTCCACTACTACATTGGAATGTGGAATTGCATCATCCATGATGTACTAAAAGTCCTACTAAAAACTAAACCATTAGAAATGTTGGATGTGAAAGAATGAAATATCAAACATTTTTTCAAATCTCTGCATTCCTCCTGTTGGTCATTTCTTATAGAACAATAATATTCCATAACATTCATATACCATAATTTACCCAACCATTCTCCAATTGATGGACATCCGTTCATTTTCCAGTTTCTAGCCACTATGAAAAGGGCTGCCACAAACATTTTTGCACATACAGGTCCCTTTCCCTTTTTACTATTTCCTTGGGATATAAGCCCAGTAGTAGCACTGCTGGGTCAAAGGGTATGCACATTTTTGCCAAAAAAAAAAACAAAAAACTAGGAAAAACATTGTCTCATTAATTTGAAGACACACACAATAATGGATTAAGAAATGTCAGTTGAATGAAAATGTAGAGATCAACCCTATAAAAAACTGAAATAAGTTAGTAAAGCAATAAGCATTTATTAAGCACTTATTGTGCTCTGTCCAGTCTCAATGCCAATATCTTCCTTCTGTATATACATATATATGTATGTGTGTATACATATGTATATGTGTATGTGGATAATAGCACATATCTTATGTTTACATTGTTTTCTTTTCTTTCTTTGTATGTTATATACACAATTAAAATGTGTGCTCCATGAGGCACAAACTCTATCAGAAAGGACAGCAGTGGGGGAAAGAAAGCTGCCTTTCTTTATATCCCCATTATTTAGTACAATGTTTGGAACATATGCCAATCAGCTTAAAAATTCATTTATTTATGTTCTAGGCACTGTATTAAGCACAAATACAAAAGTAAAATAGCAATAGACCCCAAGGCTTACATTATAAAGATATCTTTAGGATATAAGAAATCAGAAGTATGAAGAAATCAGAACTGATGAGAAGCTTCTTCTTCTGATAAAAGTCAAGCATTAAGATAATATAATGAGGAAAAATGAACATAAAAACAGATGATTTGATCAGGCTCTTCATCTCTTCTTTGATAATATAAGCTACTGTTTTAATTTTAATTGAAACATGGAATACTATGGGAACTAGGGAACTTTTGCTGCAGTGATAAGATAATGTCCCCTACTGTTCATTAGTATAAATGAATGTGGCTTCCTTGGAGAATGCCAATTTGGTTCTGAGCATTTGGGTTAACAAGAGAATAGTTACTCCTCAGAAGGAGACATATGAATCCAATATATCTATCAGTATTGCTATGGAGACAAGAACTTGGGGCAGGTAGCTTTTCTCAATCATATTTTATTTTTCCAAATACAGATAAAAATAGTTTTCAATATTCATTTTTGTAAGATTTTGTTTCCCATTTTTTTCTCTCTTTCCCTTATCCCCCTTCTCCAAGACAGCAAGTAAGCCAATATAGGTTATACATGTTCAATACTATTAAACATATTTCCATATTTATCATGTTATGCAAGAAAGATCATAATAACAGGGGAAATAAAACACAAGAAAAAGTAAACAAAATAAAAGGTGAAAATACTATGCTTCAATCCATATTCAGCCTCCATAGTTTTTTCTCCGAATGTGGATGGCATTTTTTTATTCCAGGTTTAATTAGAATTATCTAGGATCACTGCATTGCTGAGAAAAGCTAAGCCTGTAGTAGATGATCATCACATTATCTTGCTGTTACTGTTTAGAATGTTCTCCTGGTTTTGCTCACTTCCCTCAGTATCAGTCTTTCCAGGCTTTTCTATAATCAGCTTGGTCATCATTTCTTATAGAACAATAATAAGCTATTACATTTCTATACCATAACTTATTCAGCCATTCCCCAATTGATGGATCCACTCAATTTATAATTTCTTGCTACCACAAAAACAACTGCTGCAATCATTTTTTGCACATATGAATCCTTTTCTTGGGGCAAGTATTTAGAGCTTTTCATGTTATAAAGGGAAGTTATCCTTGATGAAATCTGAGCATACATTAGACCAAATAAATTCTTGCCCAACACAGTGGTTTCAAAATAATTCTTATAATGTTTCCATACTTATGAATTTTAAAAAGGCAATTTTTAAATGCCTAGCACATATTCAGCAATGGGAAAATTGAAAATTAATCAATAAACATTTATTTAGTTTCTATTATGTTCCTGGACCTATGCTAAGCAATAGACAAAAATGAAAGTCTTTTTTCCAGGCAGTTGGTGGAGAAGTGGCTACAATATTATGTCAGAAGTAAGGGATACCCAGATTCAAATCTGGACTTAGATTTACTAGATTTGTTCCACTGGATAAGTAACTTTATCTTTTTGTGCTTAGAATTCCTCAAATAGTAATGGCAATAAAAACACATAATTTGCAGGATCATATTAACCACTATTTGTAAAAAGTGCTTAATACAGTTTGTGGTTCATAATTAGTACTATAGAAATGCTTATTCCTTTCTCCATCCCCTCTTTCTATACTTTTCTCTGTAAGAATTTTTTGTTGTTCAGTCATTTCATTTGTGTTTATCTTTTTGTGACTCCAGTTGGTGTTTTCTTGGCAAAGATACTAGAGTAGCTTGTCATTTCTGTCTCCAGGTCATTTTGTAAATGAAGAAACTGAGGTAAACATGATTACGTGAGTTGACCAAAGTCACATAGCTAATGTCTCTAAGGCCAGATTTTAAATTAAAAAATGAGCCTTCTTTCTCTATCCACTATTCCATGTAACTTTCATATAGATATATAATAAATATTAAATAAGAAGTAATAAGAACCCTAAAATATGGTAATAAACTTTGCAATATGGAAATAATTCTCTTAACATGAGTGAGATTTTATACACATTCCATATGTCCCATGTGAGACAAATTATTTGTTGTCCTATGAGGAGCTCAAAGTATTTTATAGATTTTATCATCATTATCACCAATCTTTAAACATTTATTGAGCATGTAAAGAGTGTAAAAACACCTTGAAAGTACTGACTTGAATGATCATCCTCAGAAGATTCTTTTGAGGGATATAACAATATTTAAATTGAATTGCTCTTCTACTTGGCTGGAAATTAAATAGAAGATTCTATAGATGATATGATTTAAATCACCTGTGATATATATGATCTAGTTTACCTAAATAATTGCCTTTGAAATATATTGACAAGATAGTCATTATGTACATAGAGTAGGAATGAGTTGAACATAGAACTGAATCATGAGGTCTCTATCATGGGTTAAGGGTGTTTTGATTTTTGTGTTTGTGATTTGTTTTTTTTTAGCAACATGTATTTTAAGGAAGACAGCTATTGTCATAGTGGATAAAGCACTAATTCTGGAGCCAGGAGAAATTCAATTCAAATCTAGCTTCAGACACTTACTATATGACCGTGGGCAAGTCATTTAATGTATTTGCCTCAGTTTCTCCTCTTTAAAATATGCTAGATAATGAAAAAGTCACTCTAGCATCTTTGCCAAAAAAATCCCAGATGGAATCCCAAGGAGTCATATACCACTGAAATGATGCAACAGTAGAAAAAAAATTATTGAATTCGGAACTTTGTTCCTATAAGCAGCCCAAATACAACTGGTCTGTAACATATCTAAGTTTTTACTGAATTTCATAATAACTTTATTAAAATAAGAAAGAAAAGTGGTATTATGGATGAGAGTATAATGTGTATAATTAAAAAAAAAACAGTATTTGGCCATTAAAAATGCTTAGACTGGTATTCTAGGATTTTAGTGGCATAAACATTCCTTCTATATGTTGATAAAGCTAGAATCATAACCCAGAGCTCTTAAATGGACATATAGCTTGCGAAAAACAAAGTGAGAATAAGTTTTAAAAAATTGATTAAAAACAGAAATCACAGGAGATGGCATCCTCAGTCTCACTTGAAATTCAGGGTAGCAAACACCCATTGCATATGGAATTCAAGGTCATTTTGTGATAATCAGATAGTAGTACAACAAAAGTACAGCAACATCAACAATGATGAGAAGTATGGTAAGCCTGACTGAGGCTATTATGAATAATGACAGTCACAGGTAGAAAGCAATAAATGGGTTGGGTTTCAATGAAGAAAGGACACTTCTTTGTTAACTTAGTTAATAGGATCTTAATAATCATTTCATATATACAAATAGTTATAAGCATAAATATGCATAAATACATATGTGTAATCATACATATACAAAATTTCATATGTGAGTGCATTCATCTGTACAAATAAAAACAATGTTTGTATTGCATGCACATATGTATATGTGTATTGTGTATGTATATATATATATATATATATACATATATATATAATATCTAACATGACACAACCTATAAAAATTCTATTGGAGAAAAATTACTGTTTGTGCCCATACCTTAAAAATTATAAAAATATAAAAGTAGTAGGTGCAAGCAAATTAATTTTAGAAAAAAGAGAATTCATTTTGGAAATATTGGCAGAAAATTTATCCCCAAAGTAAGAGAATTTAAAACATCTATACATATTTCTTTAATTTTGATAAAATTGGATTTTAACTTAATATTAGACAATTATTTTCACAGTTTTTAGTAAATATAAAATGTATAATTATTTTGAGTATGTAGGATATATTCAAATTCTGTTTAATAAAGTCTTCATGTATTCATTCTATGCATTCTTAAATTTGCCAAACTTTTCAGTATTTTCTTTCATTTGATGGCAGTAATTTGAGCATGAACTATAAAGGCTAAGCTAATGCTTTAAAATAAAATAATGGTGATGGTTGATTAAAAAAAGAAGTAATATGATTCATTATGGGATCACATATATAAAACTGGAAATGACATGGGATGTTACTTGGTCTAACTCCTTCATTTTAGAGCTGAGAATCAAGAGGGTGGTGTGCGTTGCCCATGATCACACTGGCAATAATGGGTAGAACAGGGACATGACCCCATTACTCCCATTCAAACTCCATAGAGTTTTCCACTGCACCACACTGGCAAGCCTAACTTTATATATCAAATTTTATGGTCTAGTCCAATTTATCCTCTTTTGATAATAAAGTCTTCTGTTTCTTTAGTTTATTTCCCAAAAGGGAATGAGCAGGTAGAGCAAAGAAGAAGACTGCTAGAAGAATCCATGGAATATAAAAAGGTAGAATTCAAATTAGAGAAAATTTGAAAGATGCCCTGATCAAGAAGTCACAGCAATAAAGAAGTGAGAAAGGACACTTTGCTCTCATTTACTGATCAGGAAGCCTCAACTGTGTATGTACATAACAGGAAAAAGACTCTTGGAGCAATGGGATATCTGAATCCCTGATGACCATTCTTGCCACTTGATGCACTAGAAGAATGAGAGCTAGGTTAATAATGGCCTCTAAATTGGCCCAAAATACTTCTCACTCTAAATGCCAATGATGGACTCTCTTGCTCCAGGGACCCCTCTAATTTGCAGAAACTGCTTACTCACAGTAACTTTTAGTAGACATAATGGAGCTTACTTAGAAGAGCATCTGTTCTTGCACATTAGACATAGTGCATAAATGTTAAATGAATATCCTTTGAGAGAATAATAATAATGAGAACAACGATACTCTTTTAAATCAGGGAGAAATTCTCGATAGGCTGTCATTTTGGGGTCCTGCATAGCCATTTTTAAGTTTGTTATATAAAATTTTAATATACTGATAACTCACCAAGAGGAAAGATTATTTCATTTTTGTCTTTCACCACCTAATCACAGAAAATTATATATATATATATGTGTGTGTGTAAGTATATAGACATATATATGTCTATAATTATATATAATTTATCAAATTTGATAAATTATAGTGGTTGCCATTTTAAAGCTTTGATTTTTTAATTATATGAAATTATTTTGGCACATTGTAAGAGGCAATGAAGAAAAAAAGCGAAATGCTCCCTTTCTTTACTTAGCTTATGTTATAAATGGGGAAATAATAGCTAACACCAAGTACATGGCCATGGATCCATATAAAAAAGTATAGTGAATCAATACAAGATAACAGGAGAAGGTGGCATGAGAAAGGAACAGAATGAGAAAATGTTTCCTATAAAACAAAATTTAAGCTAAGTTTTGAAGACTAGCAGGGATTCTAGGAGGGTACTGCATGCATCTTTCTATGGGGTCAGCTGGCACAAAGACATAGAGCTAGGAGAGCAAGGAGTTGTGTAAGAAGAATTATTTGAATAGACCTCAAAAATGTGAGAAAAGTAATGTATGCAACAAAGTAGGCACTTAATAAATATTTACTGTGATCCAGCCATTTTGGAAAACAATTTGGAACTACACCCAAAGGGTTAGAAAACTGTATATATCCTTTATCCAGCAACATTCCTACTGGGTCTGTGTCCCAAAAAGATCATAAAAGAGGGGAAAGGACTCACATATGCAAAAAATGATTATGGTAGCAAGGAATTAAAAGTTAAGTAAATGCCTATCAATTAGAAAATAGGGATAAGTTATAGCATATGAATGTAATGGCATATTAATTGTTCTACAAGAAATAATGGGCAGGCTGACTTAACAAAAACCTGAAAAGATTTACATAAACTGATGCTGAGAGAAATGAGCAGAGCCAGAGGAACATTGTAAACAATTACAGCAAGAGTATGTGATGATTAACTATGATAGACTTAGCTCTTCTCAGAAACGTGATGATTCAAGATAATTTCAATGAACTTGGGATGGGAAATGCCATCTGTATCCAAAAAGAGAATTTCAAAGACAGAATGTGGAACAAAGCATAGTATTTTCACATTTTTTTCCTTTTCCAATCTGATTTTTCTTGCACAATTAGACAAATATAGAAATATGATTAAAAGTATTGTACATGTATAACCTATGTTGGATTGATTGCTCTTTGGGGAAGAGGGAAGGAAAGTAAAGAGAAAAATTGGAATATAAAATCTTACCAAAATGAATGTTGAAAATTATCTTTATATATATTTGGAAAAAGAAAGTACTATTGAGAAAAAATATTTATATGAATGTTTATTGATCATTTTATTAATTCACAATTCTTATTTTGCATTTGAGTAATAATTAATTATGGATCAAATTTATAATCATACATTATATTGAATATAAGACTCTTATTTGTGGCATAAATTCTTCCTTGGTTTTCCAGTCTACAATCTCATTGAAAAAAATGCAGAGAATATAACTACTGGCATAACACATTACAGTGCATTTAATCATGCTGCTATGATAGCCTGATGGCTTCTAGACCTGATCTTTTCCTCTTTCCCCCTTTTTTTTTTTAATCTGTCATATGACTTTATTTTTAAAGCTTTTCATTTTCAAAATATATGCATAGATAGTGAATGTTGAAAATTTACAAACCTCATGTTTCAATTTTTTTTTCTCTCTCCCTTCTACCTACCCTCTTTCTTAACAGCATGTAGTCTAATGTATGTTAAACATGTTCAATTCTTCTATACATATTTCCAAAATTATCATGCTGTATAAGAACAATAAGAACAATCAGATAAAAGGTAAAAAAAAAAAGAGAAAGAAAGCAAAAGGCAAACAAACAACAACAAAAAAATGGAAAATACTATGATATGATCTATACCCAGTCCCCACCCCCCAATCCCTTCTCTGAGTGCAATGGCTTTTTCCATTAAGAGTCCATTGGAACAAACCTTAATCACATCCACTGTTGAAAAGAGCCATGTCCATCAAAATTGATCATCGTACAATCTTCCTATTGCTATGTACAATGCTCTTTTGGTTCTACTCACTTCAATTAATATCAGTTCATATTAGTCTCTCCAAATCTCTCTAAAATAATCCAACTGATCAGTTCTTATACAACAATAATATCCCATTACATTCATATATTACAATTTATTCAGCCATCCTCAACTAATAGGCATCCAATCAGTTTCCAGTTCCTTGCCACTACAAAAAAAAGAGCTGCTTCAAACATTTTTGCACATGTGGGTCCTTTGTCCTTTTTATGATCTCTTTAGGATACAGGTCCAGTAGAGACATTGCTATATCCTAGGGTATGCACAATTTGATAGCTCTTTGGGCATAGTTCCATATTGCTCTCCAGAATGGTTGGATCAGTTCACACCTCCACCAACAATGTATTACTGTCACAGTTTTCCCAAAATCCCTTCGGACATTCATCATTATCTTTTTCTGTCATCTTAACAAACCTAAGTGATGTGTAGTGGTACCTCAGAGTTGTCTTAATTTGCATTTCTCTGATCAATAGTGATTTAGAACATTTTTTTCATATGAAAAGAAATGTCTTCAATTTCTCTACCTGGAAATTTCTGTTCTTATTTTTGACTATTTATCAATTGGAGAATGGCTAGTATTCTTATAAATTTAAGTCAATTCTCTATATATTTTAGAAATGAGGACTTTATGGATATAAAAATGTTTTCCTAGTTTATTGCTTCCCTTCTAATCCAGTCTGCATTGGTTTTGTTTATACAAAAACAAAGGTTTCAACTTAATATAATCAAAATTATGTATTTTGTGCTCAATAGTGAACTCCAGTTTTTCTTTGGCCACAAATTCCTTCCTTCTCTACAGATCTGAGAGGTAGAGTATCATTTGTCCTTTTTATTTGCTCATAGTATCACTCTTTATGTCTAAATCATGAACCCGTTTTGACCTTATCTTGGTATAGAGTGTTAGGTATGGATTAATTCCTAATTTCTGCCATGCTAATTTCTAATTTTCCTAACAATTTTTCTTAAAAGGTGAATTCTTATCCCAGAATCTGGAGTTTTTGAATTTATCATACACTAGATTATTATAGTCATTGCATCTAATTTATTCTACAAATCAACTACTTTATTTCTTAGCTAGTATCAGATGGGTTTGATGATCACTGCTGTATAATGTAGTTTTACATCTTATACATTTAGGGCCTTATCTTTTTCATACTGATATCAAACTAAATTTAGAGAAGGAAAAAATCTTAGATGCCACCTAGTCCACCCAGATGAGAAAACAGGTTTAGAAAACTTTTATCACAAGGTGGCAAGTTCCACAGTTGAGATATGAATTTTGATTCGAACATTAAGAAGTAGCATGATTTAATAGGAAGATCTTTGAATTCAAGTTTCAATTTTATCATTCTTTGTATGACTAATCAAGGCACTTCTGCTTTCATTATTTGAAAAACGAAGGGATTGGATTAGATGAATTCTAAAATTCCTTTTATATCTAAATCCATGATGCTATTAGCTTCTGACTTTAAATACAACAATTTTTTTCACTGTACTCTAATACATCATAGTACTAAGTATTCAATACATGAGGTGATATGCTTGTTGAGTCCTAAAGAACAACTACAAACTCATAATCACTGGATGATGCATTCTAAAAAGGGAACTTAAGCATGCTAGTTTGCCATCAAAATAGATTTAATTTTATGTTCCTAGGTAACACAATCAATATAAATAGGAGCCATCCTCCCTATCTTTAAGAGATTATATTATAAGTCATCCTAATTACTTACATATGTTCTTTGAATATTACCACCCTGAAATTCCATGGAAATTATTCAGTGAAGTATTGTGTGAGGCTCAGTGCCAATTCATACACAAAGAAGAGATAAATGGATGATTGGAAAAGTATTTGAATAACCAGCTGCAGCTGTATATAACTGATACCTAAACCCTCATTTGGAAGATATTATCCATCATACAGAACAAAAGTGAGTAATTAGAAACAATGGACATTGATGATTTACCAAATTACCACATAAAAATATGTTTAAGCCACAATAAGGTTATGACACAAAACCATCAGACACCAGGAAATTCAGGATGAAGTGAGACTTCATCTTATTTATCCTTTTACATTTTTCTTTTCTTTTCATTATTGTTATTTTTGTTTTGTAACAAGTACTGAGGAAATACTGAGATACTAAGAATACTCATTAGGAAAAACAATTAGAAACAAATCTTCATGATTCTCCAAGTTTCTTCAATATTCTAGTGGATTTGAAATCTCATTATTGCAAGTAATCCCTCCAGAGATAGATAGTATAACTATCCATGTCAACCGATATGAATGATATCATCCACATCTGCTATTAAGTTCACCATACTGACGTCATCAGGCAGTCAGTGGAATAAGTGGATTTTCTATTGGTTATTCTTCACTACTAAATATCTAATCCACCTTCTCATTTAATCATGTTTCTAAAAAGAGTTTGATAATTTACAATACATACATACAAATATTTTTATATGCATGTGTATAAAATATAATTAATAAATCAAGCCCTACTCTTTCCTTCTACCATATTGGGACAAAATAATGTGCTACCAGTGATAAACAGTAGCCTTCACTCTCATAGAAGAAACCTTATATGCCTTGGAAGGGATTTTCTTTAAAGATTATAATTACATAGGTTTAAAAAAATCTGAAAAGTAGTCTTGAAATATAATAAATATCCTTTTCATGTTAATGAAGTCTCTCATCCACTCTGTGGGATATTGGGACAAAAATGAGAATTATCACAAAACTATTATACAAAAATTTTAAAAGCTTGACTAATTCTTTCCTTATATTATTACCTTTTAAAATGTAGACATTATTGCTCTATAATTAATCAAAATTCAAATATATTATTAACATTTAAAAGAAGTTCCAGAATAATATTTTCCTCAAGGACATAATACCTTTTTCCCTGTGAGATCCAATTTTGCACATTTTGAAAACTTTGTATTCAGGTTATGTGAATGATGTAATTTTTTTTTATAATTAAGATCAATACCATCCATGTAAAATATTGATTAGTAATGATTAAAGTAAAAACTTCTGACCAAATTTATCTTACTTGTCTACTTTTAAGACGTTCACAAGTATAATTTTTCAAGAAATTGTGGGAAAATGTTTCTGAATTATACACATAATAGGTGTGGGTAGGGTGTGGGGTGTGTGTGTGTGTGGTGGGGGGGTTTGGAGTGGATTCAGATGATGAAGAATAAGATTATTTGCCACTAATAACCAAAGTAAATAAAAATCATCAAAAAATTGTACCATGACCATATACCAAGATAAGATCAAAATGGGTCCATGATTTAGGCATAAAGAGGGAGATAATAAATAGATTAGAGGAACAGAGGATAATCTACCTCTCAGACTTGTGGAGGAGGAAGGAATTTATGACCAGAGGAGAACTAGAGATCATTATTGATCACAAAATAGAAGATTTTGATTACATCAAACTAAAAAGTTTTTGTACAAATAATACTAATGCAAACAAGATTAGAAGGGAAGTAACAAATTGGGAAAATATTTTTTAAAAACAAAGGTTCTGACAAAGGTCTCATTTCCAAAATATATAGAGAACTGACCATAATTTATAAGAAACCGAACCATTCTCCAATTGATAAATGGTCAAAGGATATGAACAGACAATTCTCAGAGGAAGAAATTGAAACTGTATCCACTCACATGAAAGAGTGTTCCAAATCACTACTGATCAGAGAAATGCAAATTAAGACCACTCTGAGATACCACTACACACCTGTCAGATTGGCTAAGATGACAGGAACAAATAATGACAAATGTTGGAGGGGATGTGGGGAAATTGGGACACTAATACATTGCTGATGGAGTTGTGAAAGAATCCAGCCATTCTGGAGAGCAATCTGGAATTATGCCCAAAAAGTTATCAAACTGTGCATACCCTTTGACCCAGCAGCGCTACTACTGGGATTATATCCCAAAGAAATACTAAAGAGCGGAAAGAGACATATATGTGCCAAAATGTTTGTGGCAGCTCTTTTTGTTGTAGCTAGAAACTGGAAGATGAATGGATGTCCATCAGTTGGAGAATGGTTGGGTAAATTGTGGTATATGAAGGTTATGGAATATTATTGCTCGGTAAGAAATGACCAGCAGGAGGAATATAGAGAGGCCTGGAGAGACTTAAATCAACTGATGCTGAGTGAAATGAGCAGAACCAGAAGATCACTGTACACTTCAACAACAATACTGTATGAGGATGTATTCTGATGGAAGTGGAAATCTTCAACATAAAGAAGATCCAACTCACTTCCAGTTGATCAATGATGGACAGAGGTAGCTACACCCAGAGAAGAAACACTGGGAGGGGAATGAAAATTGTTAGCACTAATATCTGTCTGCCCAGGTTGCATGTACCTTCGGATTCTAATGTTTATTGTGCAACAAGAAAATGATATTTGCACACATGTATTGTACCTAGACTATATTGTAACACATGTAAAATGTATGTATTGCCTGTCGTCGGGGGGAGGGAATAGAGGGAGGGGGGTAATTTGGAAAAATGAATACAAGGGATAATATTATAAAATATATATATATATATATATATATATATATATATATATATATATAATAAATAAAAAAAATATAATAAAAAAAATTTGTACCATGATAGTTTCTTATTATTTTCCAGTTTACAGTAAATTTCATAATCAAGTAGAGCTACTGTATATGTGCTAAGATTTCACTTCCAATATGCACTTAAGAAATAAAAACCTTTTCCTCTAAAAATATGCATTAATGCCAAAGTGAATTATTCCACATGTGGCATAAACACAGACTCTCACATATCCTGTGTTTGTCTTCAGTAATAATATGAACTCAATTTCCATAAATTGTTATTATCTCTATGGAAGTTAATCCCAGAAAGATGTACCTGGGCTTGATCTGTCTTAATCCCTAATGCAAAATGATCAATTTTATGAGTTCAAATCTATCCTCAGATACTTGTGTGACTCTGTACAAGTTACTTACTTTTTGCTTATCTGTTTCCTCAATAACAAAATGGATTCAATATCACTTACTTCCCAGGGACTGTTGTGTGGACTGAGATAATATTTGTAAGATGCTCTGCCCAGTTTTTGGAAGCATATATTAGGCACTACATAAATACTATTATTGTTATTATTTAAGCCTATCATGTAATGAAAATATTTGTTTTAATTATTTTATTCTAGAATGACACATTAGACCAAACAATATTAAAAATAATTTTAAATAATTTTAGATGAGGAGCACAACATAATACCTGGAGAAAGATATGCTGTATACCAAGACTGCTTGTTAAAAGTATTTAATTCTAGATAGATGTACATCTCCATATTTTCATTAGAAAACCATCATTGTTTTTGACAAAGTCATCAAAAAAAATCAAAATAGTCACCAATCAGAACAGCAGGACCTCAAGGCATATCTTTGAGAAATTAGGAGATGAAGAAATAGAAGGTGCTATTGCACATTGTCCTGCTTAGAGTAATTTGTACAATTTTGAGTGTTTTGAAGGGAATGAGGGAGTTTAAGCCATTCTAAGGGA
The DNA here is from genome assembly GCF_048593235.1 of Sminthopsis crassicaudata. NCBI lineage: Eukaryota > Metazoa > Chordata > Mammalia > Dasyuromorphia > Dasyuridae > Sminthopsis > Sminthopsis crassicaudata. Next base: position 719,143,679 of record NC_133617.1, read on the forward strand.
AGCAAAAGTAAGAACGGATTGCCTTTCAGCTCTACATGACAGCTTGGGCACACAATCAAAATTGGGAGATGGGTTTTCTGTATGAGAGAAATGTGTGTATGCCAGTCTAGCTGGAGTGGATAGAGTATAATGTGGAAGGGAAGAAACAAGTAAGAAGCTCTGAAAAACAGATTAGGCTCAAATTGTGAGGGCTTCTTAATTGCCCAAAATGGAAATATACATTTTATCCTAGAGGCACTAAAAAGTAAGAGCTTCTTTAAAAAGAGACTGATATAATCAGACATGCTTTAGAAATTCAGTTTAATATAGACACAAGGGAGGAAGAACAATTAGAAGTTTATTACATAAGTCTGTAGCATCAGTGGAAAAGCTATGTGGCACAATGGATAGCAAGCAAGATTCAACTTCCTGAGTTCAAATCTAACCCCAGATACTTATTAATTATGTAACCCTGAGCAAATGACTTAATTCTGTTTGCTTCAGTTTCCTTACTTGTAAAATCAACTAGAAAAGGACATGGCAAACCACTGCAAAAACTTTATCAAGAAAATCTCAAATGGGGTCATGAAGTTTCAGATATGACTGAAAATGAATGACAATTAGTCCATGTCAGGGTTGAGTGTAAATCACTGGATTTAAAGATTCCAAACTTGAATATATGGGCTTCATCTTCTGGTCTCCAGTGGATTCATGATCTCAGACATGCAAGGATTTTCTCCAAGAATGCAAATCTCAAACTATCAATTCCTTCTGGTGATTTGTAACTCATACCCATTACATCCTACAATTTTCTTCTCAGGCTACACCAAATGTGTTGCAGGCCTTTTGAAATAATGTAGATGCCACTGTCATGCTCACACTGCCCTTATATGATCTTTTTCTCTTGTTACTTGTAAATACCAATTTATTTTCTGATTATTTTCTAGCATAGACAATAAAATTTGTGCTTCTTCTTATACAAAAGTAGTCATTTTATTAGCGATATGCTGCATCTTTGTTGTTCCATTCATTTTCATATGTCATTCAAAATTCTGAATCTCCAAAAATGTCATTTTCTCATTGTTTGAAGCAACATATTTTCAGATGTCCATTGTTGTTACCAGGATGAGTCAGAATGTGCTGAGTTCAAATCCAGTCTCAGACATGTGACACTTCCTAACTATGTGACTCTGTGTAAGTCATAAACCCAACTTTCTTACAAAAAGATGTTTATTAATGTCTAAAAACATGTTTTATATCAAAGAGCAACTTGAAATCATTGAAAGTAGCCTTCATATCAAGCCATTCTCCAATTAATAAGTAGTCAAAGGATATGAACAGACAATTTTCAGATGATGAAATTAAAACTATTTCTCCTCATATGAAAGGGTGTTCCAAATCACCATTGATCAGAGAACTGCAAATTAAGACAACTCTGAGATACACTACATACCTGTCAGGTTGGCTAAGATGAGAGGAAAAGATAGAGATGAATGTTGGAGGGGATGTGGGAAAACTGGGAAACTAATGCATTGTTGGTGGCATTGTGAATGGATCCAGCCATTTTGGAGAGGAATTTGGAACTATGGTAAAAAAGTTAATAAACTGTAGATACTTTTTGATCCAGCAGTGTTACTACTAGGCTTATATCCCAAAGAAATATTAAAGAAGGGAAAGGGACCTGTATGTGCCAAAATGTTTATGGCAGCCCTATTTGTAGTGGCTAGAAAATGGAAATTGAATAGATGCCCATCAATTGGAGAATGGTTGGGTAAATTGTGGTATATGAATGTTATGGAATATTATTGTTCTGTAAGAAATGACCAGCAAGATGATTTCAGAAAGGCCTGGAGAGACTTACATGAACTGATGCTAAATAAAATGAACAGAACCAGAAGATCATTATACACTTCAATAACAATATTGTACGAGGATATATTCTGATGGATGTGGATATCTTCGACAAAGAAAAGCTCTAATTCAGTTCCAATTGATCAATGATGGACATAATCAGCTACACCCAGAGAAGGAACATTGGGAAATGAGTGTAGACTACTTGCATTTTTGTTTTTCTTCTCAGGTTATTTTTAACCTTCTGAATGCAATTTTTCTTGTGCAACAAGAGAAGTGTATGGATCTGAACACATATATAGTATCTAAGATATACTTTAGCATGTTTAACATGGGAAGCTGCCTGCCATCTAGGGGAGGGGGTGGAGGGAGGGAAGAGAAAAGTTGCAACAGAAGTGAGTGCAAGGGACAATATTGTAAAAATCACACATGCATATGTTCTGTCAATAAAAAGCTATAATAAAAAAAGAGAGAGAAAAGAGAGTAGCATTCATTTTCTCTGATGAAATTCTTCCCACTTTCTTTCTCATATTCACCTCCTGACCAAGCTTATTATGTACCTTCCATGCCTGCCCAAGATATATTTACTGATGGACCAGCACAATGAGCTATCTACCCAACTCCATATTATACTCTGGACAATAGGCATTCTTTATCCACATGGTTTTTCCAAAGGATTTCAAAAACTGTTAAAAGATCTTACAAAGGATTGTCACCCTTACTTCAATGCCCTTTCCAGCCATCCCCAAGGTGTAAATGACATGTGATTTCTACACATCACCCAGAGACAACTCAAAGTACGATACAACCTGAGTTAGTATTGGTTTTATGACTGCCTATAATAGATTACATTGTGTAAAAAGTCATCTGTGCATTCTTTAATAAGTAACACAGGAATTCACTAGATTCCTGGATATTGTTACATTTTTAGGAGTGGAGAAACCCATTAAATTTAACTGTAACATTACAATACAAATCAGCTATTTGCTGCTTTCCCATTTCAGAAATATATACTGATTTTGTTGCACTTTTAGCTACTTGACAACATATGTGAGAAAGCTGATAAAAATTCTGGGCTTATAAACAAAACCTAATCAGGCATGTGAAACTGCTAAACAGGTACTATTTAACTTTGATCTCAGTAATAATCTATTCTTTCCAGAGCTATCTAAAACTTATTTTTCATCAGCATTGAAAGAATCCCTCTGCAGTTTTGAAAAGAACTGGATTGTTATCTTATCTGTAGCAAAAATAAAGTCAGCTACCATATTAACCCAAAGCTTCCAGATACTTAAAAATGCAGAAACTCAATTTAACAAATCTTGGCAGTTCTATCAAGGTAATATCTATCAAGAGACAGATATTATTATTTTAAGATCTATAAATTAGGCTGTGCTACATGACAAATACATCTGCAGCTATTTCTTGTTTTTATCTGAGAAATCTCACTCAATCACATCCATGTAGCACAGCCAAGATGCTCAATGAGCAAACAAAATGGGTTGTGTGCTTTTGCAAAAGAAACCTTGGCAAGGACTAGCTAATTCCACCCTCTCAGCTGACAGCATCACTCTGTGATCCATACCAAAGCTTTTCAGGTCTTGTCCTCATTTCCCATCTGCTCCATTACCATTATGGAACATCCGTTAGAAGCCTTCTTATGATCTTGCTCCTTTGGGGGTGAAAGAATGAATGTGAAAATATATCAATCCTCCAGAAAGCTGAAAAAATCATAGAGAGATTAAATAGCTTCTAGAAAAAAATTACGTTCATTAGGCAGGTGTGATCTCAGTATGATACTAAGCAGCTGAAGATAGAGAAGGATGGGAAGTTAAGCTCTTTGCCCTATCTTAACTAGTACTGACTCAAAATCTGGCTGCAAGACGAAAACCACCAATAAACAAAATAATATAGCTTAATAAGAAATTATAAATAAGGTGAATACTGTATGCAGATAAATGAAAAAAATAGAACTGAGGAAACAATATGCATAATTACTTTAACAACACAAACAAAAAAAATTAAAAAGCAGTGAAACTAAGATTAAATGCCATGATCTTAGCTTGTTTACAGAAAACAATTTTGAAGCCTATGTCTTTCCTCTGCATACATGTTAGTGGAAAGTATGAATAGTGATTATCACATAAACTTGCTGGGTTTCAGTAAGATGGTTTTGGTTATCTATTTTGCTTTACTACATGAAAGGTCTTTTGTGGGTGGATAGTATATCAGAAAGTGATTGTGAAATGCTCTAAATCACTATTGTTCTGAGAAATGCAAATTTAAAACAACTCTGAGGTATTATTTCACAGCTCTCTTGGCTAAAACGAGAGAAAAGTTAATGATAAATGTTAGAGGGGATATGGGAAAACTGGGACACTATGGTATAGTTGGTGGAGCTGTGAATTGATCCAAAAATGCTGAAGAGAAATTTGAATCTATGCCCCAAAGGCTAACAAACTGAACTGTGCATATCCTTTGATCAGCAGTATCTTTACTTGGTCTGTATGCCATAGATCATTAAAAAGCAAAAGGACCCAAATATGCAAAAATATTTGTAGCAGTTCTTTATTTTAATGACAAGGAACTATAATTTGAGTGCATACTTATCAACTGGAGAATGGCTGAATAAATTGTGATATATCAATATAATGTAATAATATTGTTCTATAAGAAATAATCAGCAGACATTTCAGAAAAAGCCTGGAAAGACTTTCATGAATAGATGCTAAGTGAAGTGGGTAGAACCAAAAGAACATTGTATATCGCAAAAACAAGATTATGTGATGGTAAACTGTGATGGAGTTGGTGCTTTTCAACAGTGAGGTGATTTAAGAAGTTGCAATAGACATGTGATGAAAAGAGCCATCCACATCCAGGGAGAGAACTATGGAGACTGAATATGGATCAAAGCATAATATTTTTGGTTTTGTTGTTATCATTGTTATTGGTTTGCTTGATTTTTTTCTTGTGTTATTTGTTTCTTTCACCATCTGATCTGATTTTACTTGGTCAATGTGACAAATATGGAATTATTTTTAGAAGAATCACACATTTAATTTATATTGGATAGAGTGTTGTCTATGACATGGAGTAGAAGGGAGGAAAGGAGAAAAATTTGGGACACATGGTTTTGTAAAGGTAAATGTTCAAAACTATCTTCACATGTATTAGGAAAAACAAAGAGCTATTAAAAACTTCTTAAAAAGAAAGTGATTATAATACAAAAACTAAAGAAACCTTGAAGACAAAGATAATTTTTTCAAAAGTATATCAGATTTAAATAAGTGTAATGAAAAGTCCGATCAATAAGGGTCACATCATTAGAATAGGCTGCCAATCAATGTGAAGTTTTGATAAGACTGGTTTCAGAAATGTGTGATGGAGGGTCCCTTTCCCTCACAATTTTCTATTGGCCTGCTCCAATATAAGGAAATGCCTTCCAATTAATTGAATCAAATTGTCTGATAAACTGGAAATCTGCATTCAAAGACTTGAATTAAGAAATTTATTCCTTTTCCTAGTCACACAAAAGGTCAGAGATGCTATTCAGCTCCAGTTTAGGCAATGGGTAATAACAACTGCTTACAGTCTGCTTCTAGCTGTTTTATATATGCCCATATCATGTGCCTGTGAATACATGGCAACACTGTGCTTCCATCTCTGTTTTGTCTATTCTTGTCTGATATTAGGTGAATAAATATCAGAGATAGAAAAGACCTGTTGACAAACTTATAATCTTCTAAATTTGAGTAGTTACCAGAATTCCAACAGCTGGAATCAGGAGCAAAATTTGTTAGGGGCTCTATCAGGAAAGTCCATACAGGGATCAGCCCTGAAAAGTCAGTCACTTAGCATTTATTAAGTATCTACTATGGGCCATGCACTGTTTAATTGCTAGAGATACAAAAAAAAGACAAAATACAGTCCCTGATCTCAATGAACTTTCAGTCTATTTTGATAAACAAAATGGAAACCACTATATATAAGGAAGATATATACAGTACAAATTGAAAATAATCAAAATACTAACAATAAAAAGGATGAGAGGATTCTTTTAAAAATGTTGTTTTAGCTGAGATTTGAAAGAAGCCTAGGAAGCCAGAAAGTGCAGGTGAAAGGGAGTTTTTCATACATGATGAAGAATGAGTAGAAATGCCTGGAAAGGAAAGTGCCTTGTTCAAAGAATAGTGAGGAAGCCTGTAGTGCTGAATCCTGAGGATGGATGGGATAGGATAAACTATGAAAATTCTGTTAAGATAGGATATGGGTAAATTGTAAAAGATGTTTTATTCCAAACAGAGTTTTATTTATATCTTTTAGGTGATAAGGAGGAACTGGAACTTGTTCAGTAGGGGAGGTGACAGAGTCAGATCTTTGCTTTAGAAAGATTATTTTGACAACTTGATCCAACCCAGCAATGGCTTCATCAGATAAATGAGACATTGGATTCTGTAATACAGGAGCAACTTGTCCATTAGCAATATTATACCAATATTAACTTGGTTGACAGGGTGAAGTTAGTAGCAATAACTGTGCATTTGAATTCCCTGAAACAAAATTCATAAAAGAGGAGGATGCTTCCTGTTTAAAATCTTGTGGGGGAGGTTTCAGTCTTTACCCCCCTTTTCAGTAAATTTTTCTTTCTAAAAGATAATTGACATTAATTGGTTAAATGATTTGGGGGAAAATTATAACTACTATATAGTCAATGGGAGAAATATCATATGGAGGATGAGCAACAGTGCTATAAAGAAGTGAATTATCATACCTTCAGGGTTATTTCTAGAACCCTCAGGAGAGCAGCAACCCAACAGTTCTCTGAGGAGTCAACCTGAATTGACTGTGGGAGAGTGAGTGCAAAACTTGTGCTACAGATGTTTGATTTTTTTAATTAATTGATTTAAAACTAAATACAAAATAAGGGAAAAAAAGAAAAAGAAAAAAAAAATTGTCATGTACCTAGCAGAACATCAAAAACAATTCAAAATATGCAATAATAAACATTGATTTTAAAAAGTGTATATAACATTAGAAGGTATAATATTCATGGTTTCATATTTTTCTGATTTCTTTGTAGGTTATTTTTTATACTCTTCTGTGCACTTTTAATTTTATTCCTTCCCCATCCCTTTCTTCATCCCCACTTCCCCCAAGCACAAATACATTGCTTTGTGAGGGTGTAGGGGACATTTGGGGAGTACACACACACACACACACACACACACACACACACACACACACACAGAGTATATATATATATATATATATATATATATATATATATATATATATATATATATATATATATATAAATGTGTATGCATGTGTGTATATGTATGTATATGCATATCCATGTATGTATGGTTACCTATTTCACCTAATTCTGGCATAAGAAGGTTTTCAAAACTACCAGCTCTCCTCCATCTAATGCAGCTGCATTGGTTCTTCCTCTGTGCTTCATTGATAATAATTGCCATTTTTGCATTTTCTTAGACTGTTTAGCTTTTTAGTTAGGTCATACTCAGCTTTGCCCTAATCTTTCTTTTGCACTACCCAATTCCTGATGTTAATAGGTATATGGTTTTCATTTCTACATATAAAACATAAATTGTTTGCCCTTTTCTTAATGTTTCGTCCTTAATATTTGCTTTTGATGTTGGTTCTTATATGTTAAATTGTTGTTGTGTTTAAGTTTGGTTGAGATAAAATACTGAAAATCTATAAGTTTGCTAAATGTTGATTTTTTTCTCTCAATATCATGGTTAATATTACTGGAAATAATATTTGTGGCCACAGGTCTAATCATATATATTATTCCAGGACCTGCAATCTTTTATTGTAGCTGCTGATGGAGCCTGTGTAATTCTAGTTGTAGCTCCAGCTTATTTGTTTTTGTTTGTTTGTTTGTTTTTGTTTTTTGTAAAATTTTCACTTTAATCTGGAGATTTCAAAATTTAGTGATTATGTTCTTTTGTGTTTTCCTTATAGGATTTCTTTAAGATAGTGATTGGTGATTTTTTTTCTGTTTCTTCTTATTTTTCTTGTTCTATCACTTCAGGACAATATTCTTCAATTATTTCATGCATTATTGTGTCCAGATTTTTTTGGTTTTTTGGTCACACATATGTTTTCTCTTCTTGATCTCTTCTCCATATCCATGGTTTTTCTTATGTATCACATTCTCGTATATAAATATAAATATATATATATATATATATATTTAATTCCTTATATTTTATTTTGTTATTTCTTCGTTTCTTGTAGCTTCATTGGCTTGCCTTTGCCCAATTCTAATTTTGAAAAATCATTTTCTGGTCAGTTGACTTTCATTTCATAATCTTTTCTTTCTCTTGGGTGTTTTTTTTTTTTCTTTTAGCTTTTTTCAATACTTTCATTTGATTTTAAAACTCTTTGGAGTTCTATATATTTTTTTCTGGGCAGTTAGCCATTTTACATTACTCTTGGGAAAGAGGAGGTCTTCTATACTTCAATGTTTTTTATACTTCATCTAGTGATGAACCCCAATCTTCTCTATTCCCATAGTAAGTTTCTATAGTTGGGTTCTTATAGCTGGATCTAACATTCCTCATCAGTAGAAATTCTCTCAATCTTTCTGGACTTAGACCCATTATTCCCCTCATTATCTGGGAGGTAAAATTTTTTTTTCATGATTTGGGCCGATATATCTCCAAACCCAGCTTTCCCCACGTCTTTCTGCTTGTTGTTTCTCCAGAGCTAACTAGAAAATGTTTATGCTTCAAATTAGTGAAACCTCTAGGTTGAGGTCTTTCTTTGGATATTTTGTGGTGGTCTCAGGAGGATCCCTGTTTTACCTCAAGTCTTATTTGTTTTTCACTGGTCTTTGTAAGCCATGAGGCACAATTTTCTTCGTGGGGGAAATCTAGAAACCTTGGAATTTTCTGACCTACTCTACTATCTTCTCAGAATCCTCCTCACTACAAATGATCTTTAAAATATGACATTTTTTCATTTACATTTTGGGATTTGAAAGTTACATGCAAAATATTTAGGATTTTGAACAATTCCATAAATCTTCAGTCTTCAGGATAAAATGGAAATCAGATGCCTGTTTTTCTGATACTCAGTTTTGGTGATGTTGCTTGGGACCCTAGAAACTAAATAAAGAAAAGAGGGAACAATTATGAGGAGATAGAGGTAGACTTAAGAATGAGTTGGCAAACAAGAAAGCAATTTTTGCATCTAGAAAAAAAAGAAGTATAAATATAGCAAAATCCAGACTTCTGGCAGTGAAGTTTGAATGGGCCAGAAAAATGATAGGGCCCTCACATATTATTCAAATATCAAAAATTAATCTTGTCCACAGGGTCTGTTGGGGTAGGGAGAATTAGCAAATTAAATGATGTTTTCAATTTGAAGTGTCACATTTTACTAAAGTCATTGTTTAAAATTAAGAATCTTTAGAGAAGAGCTAGAGGAATGATAAAAGACATAATGTCTTCATGAGACAATATGCAGAATGGTCTGCCTTGAAATATTTTCTATTATTGGAGGTGTTCAAATAGTTGTTTGTATGACACTCATTATGATACCATAAAATCTTGAATAAAAATAAAATGGGAAAGAGGAGTCTATGGAAATACTTGCTAACAATTCAAATATTTGAAAAGCTGCCATGTGGAATTTGATTAGACCTAATCTGTTTGGCCTCTGAGAGAAGATTTGTCTCAATAGACAGAATTTATAAAAGTGAATTTGGTTTTGATGTGTGTGTGTGTGTATGTGTGTGTGTGTGTTCACATGGGGTAGTAAGGGAGAGTAACAAATAGAGTTAACCTAAAGTAGAATTGGCTATTTCATGGGTTAGTGGTTTCCTTGTAACTGGAGGTCTTCAAGCATATCTACATTAGCAAGTATCAGGTGTGATTTTATAGGAATTCTTTCTTAGGGGATTATTTTAACTAGAAGGTTATAGAGGGTTCTTCCTCTTCTGAAATTCAGTAATACAACAGTCCTCTACTACCCTTAGGATAAAATTTAACATCCCTACTCTGTCATTTAAAGTTCTTCACACTTTGACTCCTTTCCAGACTTATTTTACATTATTCCCTTTAATGAACCATATGTTCCAGCCAATCTGGACTACTTTTGATCTTCTCTGAAGTTGGCACTCCACTACATTTCACCGGGCTAGTAGCAGTATGTAGAGATAACAAAAAAGCAAATTTCAGCAGAGAAATCTCCAAATGTGAGATTCATCAAAAGATTGAATAGGCTGTTTTGGGAGGTATAATTTCCTCATCACTGATATTTACAAGTGGAATGTTGAGCTTGTATGAAAACTACTTAAGAATATGGTAGATAGAATTCCTTTTCCAATACAGTTGGATTGGATGATCTCTACCTAAAGTCTCCTTTAACTGTGATTCTATGATATCAATAGACCTAAGAATTGAACTCCTCTTCATTGCTTCCACTTAGAATACTAAGCTTCCTTTGAGGCTTAAGTCACTATCTCTACCTAATTAAGTTTTCTTGATAACACTTTTATTAATTTTATCTGCTACTTTAAAAATCTACATTTGTCTTTTTAAAAGTTGTGTCTCCCGGATTGCATGCAAGTTTCTTGAGGCCTTAGAGTGATTACCACATGTTTATGTATTCTTCAATGCTTCAGTTAGTCCTTGGTATTATGAAGGCTCAGCTTTATACTGAGAGTCTCTGACTTCTTAAAAATTTACTTTGTATGTACACCAACACAAAGAACATGGAGACACAGTTATTATATAGAAATAGAAATTTTGATATATAAACATAGAAGGAAGTTAAAAAATGTATATTTTTAGTTTGATCAATTGTGGGAATTCCACAGTAAGGAAATCAACAGAGAAATATGTTAATATGTAATATTTACATGTTTATTTTGTCCAAAAATGAGTACATTTAAGACATCTAGGATTAAAAATCATAATCATTAATACAAGGCAAAGCTTAATTATTTGAATTGAAATACTATAGAAGCACTTGACTTTTAAAGTTTTAGAAGAAAATATTATCCCTAATAATTTATTGTAGAATTTGTTTGAATGTTTAATTAATCCAACATCCTAATTGCATAATTTGTTTATATTTGTAAAGCAATGGAAAAATGGAATTGATGAATGTTCATGTACATTGTGGAAATAGATTTGAGCAATATTGAGATATTAATGGTTTTCACTTTATTAATAAATACTTTACATAACATTAACTTACCAATTATAGATTCATTTTACTTATTACTTGATCAAAACATCTCATCCCTTTATAACTAGCTTGATCCCAGGATTCTACTAGTTCCTTCCTTGAATGAGTGATAGGACCCAAGATTGAAAATTTACTTTATTTTCCCACATCATAGCCACATGTCTTTCTCCAAGGGTCATACTACCATTGCTATGGTAATGTAGTAATATTTGTCCTCTGACTCCACTTAAAATCTTAGCCTAAAGTTTCTACCCTACTCTGACATATTCACCTATATCCGTACCATCTTTCCAGTGCCTCTATGGCATTTTTCTCTAAACTTTTTTTCAAATTTTGAAATAATTTTTATTGTTAATATTTTTAAAATATTAAATATGGTCCTCATAAGAAATTAACTTCTATTTATGTTTTATTTACCCCTTTTAAGTCATATTAACTCCTTAAAAGTAGGGATTCTTTTATTTCTTCTGTTTCCCCTGTGTCAAGCATTTAGTAGATGCTTAATAAAAGTATATCACATCTACTTAAAGTAAAATGTAGATTGCATAATGGTATACTTTTATTAAAGCAAATAACAGCATTTTCATGAAAATATGGAGACTCCTTGCAACTGTATGTTTCTGGCTGATTTTTTTCATATTTCCTTTATCTCCATCAAATATTAGAGTGGAAAATTAAGAAATGACTGCCTTAGCCAGCAAGCACAGACCATTGATCAATGAAGCTTTATTTACCACTTTATTTCATCATAAAAACTTGCAAAATATATCAGTGTAAAAGTAAATCCACACAGGAGCATCATTCATTCAATACAATAATTGGAATCATTGTTCAAAAAATAAGAGAATGATAAAAAGATGATAAATTTAAAGAGAGAGTTGTCAAAGACTGTCTAGTTCATTAACCTCTTTTTAAACATAAAGAAAGAAAAGACCAAAGAGCTAGAGTGATATTTTCAATATTTCTCAAGAATTGGATATTGGGGGTAATTAGAATCCAAGACCTCAAACCCCAGAACTATTGTTTTGCTTTTTTCCACTAAACTAGATTGTCTCTGACAGGAACCAATACTGTGAATGAGTTAGAAATGATTATTATGGTTAGATGAAGCAGTATAGGGAAGGCCAATCATTATTATTTTAAAATATTTGAAGGACTGCCACAAAGAATATTTGTTAGATTTATCCAGTTGACCCCAGGAGTTGGGTCTAGCAGAAGTGGTAAAAAAGTAGCACAGATTTCACTTTATATAGATGGAATCTCTTTGATTATGATAACTGTTAAAAGGGCAAGTGAACTGCCTTGGAAAGTGGTAAGAAACTCATTTCTGGAAGTGTTCAAGTGGATTTCAAGTATGGCAGTAGCAATCCAATAAATATTTTTCTTATTTTGCCATATCCAGAATACATAACCTTTATGGATTATATGGACTTTATGGACTGAGTCATTCTATAATTATACAGAATCTACTTATAAACTTAATATTAAGAATACAGTTCCAAAGATCAGTGTGTTTTTTTTTTTAAGATGAAAAAATTTTTAAACTTACAAATGACAAAATTCTTTAAGAATATAGGAAACCATTGGTTACTAATGTAGGAGTCATTTCACAATCAGCTCTTGATATATATTGTACAGTGTGTTACCATGGAAATCATGCAGCATCTGGAATGTGAAGACATTAATTTGTTTCATTCCTACCACTCATTACCTAGATAACCTTTCATTTCCCTTAGACAAGTAATTTCCTCTGGCCTTAGTTTCCTCATCTCTAAAGGAAATGGGTTATATTTAATAACATCTGAGTTCAGTTTCAGCTTTTAATCTAGTTTTCTATGAACTAGTTACAACAAAGTTAAAAATTAAGTCTACCTTGAAAGAAAGATGAAGTTGAGAAGATAATTTGAAGAAAATACAACAGCTTCAATCTGAACTGCTATTAGCAACCAATGGTAGTGAAAATTCACTGGATTTTAACTTGAAGAACAATGTTAAAAAGGAATATTTTCCCAGAATTTTATAATGTTGAAGAGAGTCTGTGTGTGTACACTGCTATACAGAACACTGTCCAGACCTTGAAAAAAAAACTTAATATGACCCTAGAACTGAGCTAAACATTCATGATGTAAACATAGCAAAAATTAGAGAGGATATTCATTTTTTAATTTCCATATCAATGTTTTAAACAATGTGGTCTCTGTAATATAGGTATTTGTGTATGTATGTATATACATTGTACCATATACCTATATGTGTGTGTATTTGTGAATGTTCACATACATACATGTACATTATACTATGTTATAATATGCATATATAAATATATACTCTTATATGTAGGGAGTATATGTAATATGGATGTATATTTTATACACATTAATGAATATGCATATGCAATGATATCTGATCTGTAATGCATATCACACATATATAATATAGAGATACATATGTATAAATGATTACCATATTATAAACAAAAATAGCATTAAAAGGCAGTTGATTTCATATAAGAATTTTTGACCAATCATGACTGAAAAATAGATAATATAGCACACTTCCTTCCTCTTGGTGGAGAAGTAGAAAATTATAGGTTTAGCACTGTATATGCACTATTAAATAAGATTGCCATGTAACTTAGGTTTTATTTAACTTTTACTTTGTGACAAGCAAAAATTCAGGGGGAAGAGGAATATTAGAAAAGGATTATACTGTAAAATGAAAAAACAAATCAATAAAAAATGTACGATAAAATTCAAGTTTGCTGAGAGTTATCTGATTTTTCACATTCAACCTTTAAATATCATTTATCTTGTACTATATATCCAATAGCTTGCAGGATGCTTTGTGTTTTTTATTTCTTTTTAAAACAGATATAAATTTACCAATAAAATGAATTTATAGATTGGAATTTCTCTTTACTCTTCTAGATTTGTAGATGTTTTGCAATATACTATGTTAGAGAATTTCCTGAAGAACAGAGAATTGAAATGACTTACCCAGAGTCACATAGGCATGAAAGTCAGCTTATTATTTATGGTTTCATGACTACTTCTGTGTTAAATATTATATATACAATTATTATATGTCATATATAACATAATATGTGATATATATTATGTGTAATATTAAATATTATATATATATATATATTCTTTTTTACACAAATTGAATTAGTTGAAGTTCCAAACAATAGTGTTGAAGAAGTATTGAAAATTAAGGAATGAATGAATGAATGCCAGAATACAATCATCATAGTTAATTTCAGTTGAACTGAATTTATAGATTACTTCTCTCATTAGGAATTACATGATTTCTTAAATAATATAGAATTAGATGATCTATATGAAAGACATATAATAGCCCCAAGTGATGCTTCCCAGTAGGACAACATCAAATATAAGTTCCCTGGATAGGAATACTTTGCTGCTGCTCAGTAGGGCCAAAGAGGGAAAAAATGCCCAATTAGAAGAGAATGATCCAAAATGCTCTCTTGAGACATAAAGTGTACATGGAAACAGGTGCTAGATGGGCTTTAATGGCCACAGTTATTCACTAGAACTCCTAGCAAATAGGCTCAAATTTCTCCAGAAATCCACATTATTATTTGATTCAGTGAGTGATTTATATCAGATAAATCATCTCAAATTATTTTTTCAAGGTCTGGACAGTGTTCTGTGTAGCAGTGTACACACACAGACTCTCTTCAACCTTATAAAATTCTGGGAAAATAGTCCTTTTAAACATTGTTCTTCAAGTTAAAATCCAGTGAATTTTCACTTACCATTGTATAAAATAAAAGATGTAATTAAAAAAAAGAAAATCCTATTTTTTGTTCCATATTTTTATTTCTTTTATTCCTTTTTTCTTTTTCTAATTTTATGATTATAAATGTTTTTGACAGTATATATGCATGAGTAATTTTTTTTAATAACATTATCCCTTTTATTCATTTTTTCCAAATTTTCCCCTCCCTCCCTCTACTCCCTCCCCTAGATGACAGGCAATCCCATACATTTTACATGTGTTACAGTATAACCTAGATATGATATGTGTGTGTGAATCCAATTTTCTTGTTGCATGTTAAGTATTAGATTCCGAAGGTATAAGTAACCTGGGTAGATAGACAGTATTGCTAACAATTTACATTCACTTCCCAGTGTTTCTTCTCTAGGTGTAGTTGTTTCTGTCCATCATTGATCAACTGGAATTGAGTTGGATCTTCTTTATGTTGAAGATATCCACTTCCATCAGAATACGTCCTTATACAATATTGTTGTTGAAGTGTACAGCAATCTTCTCATTCTGTTAATTTCACTCAGCATCAGTTCATGTAAGTCTCTCCAAACGTTTCTGAATTCATCCTGCTGGTCATTTCTTACAGAGCAACAATATTCCATAACCTTCATATACCATAATTTATCCAACCATTATCCAATTGATGGGCACCCATTCATTTTCCAGTTTCTAGCTACAACAAAAAGAGCTGCCAAAAACATTTTGGCCCATACAGGTCCCTTTCCCCTCTTTAGTATTTCTTTGGGATATAAGCCCAACAGCAGCACTGCTGGATCAAAGGGTATGCACAGTTTGATAACTTTTGGGGCATAGTTCCAAATTGCTCTCCAGAATGGCCGTATTCTTTCACAACTCCACCAACAATATATTAGTGGCCCAGTTTTCCCACATCCCCGCCAACAGTCATCATTATTTGTTCCTGTCATCTTAGCCAATCTGACAGGTGTGTAGTGGTATCTCAGAGTTGTCCTAATTTGCATTTGTCTGATAAGGAGTGATGTGGAACACTCTTTCATATGAGTGGATGTAATTTCAGTTTCATCATCTGAGAATTGTCTGTTCACATCCTTTGACGATTTATCAATTGGAGAATGGTTTGATTTCTTATCAATTAGGGTCAGTTCTCTATATATATTGGAAATGAGACCTTTATCAGAACCTTTAACTGAAAAATATTTTCCCAATTTGTTACTTCCCTTCTAATCTTGTTTGCATTAGTATTGTTTGCAAAAAAACTTTTTAGTTTGATGTAATCAAAATCTTCTATTTTGTGATCAATAATGATCTCCAGTTATGCTCTGGTCATAAATTCCTTCCTCCTCCACAGGTCTGAGAGGTAGACTATTCTCTGTTCCTCTAATCTATTTATGATCTCATTCTTTATGCCTAAATCATGGACCCATTTTGATCTTATCTTGGTATATGGTGTTAAGTGTGGGTCCATATCTAATTTCTGCCCTATCAATTTCCAGTTTTCCCAACAGTTTTTTTCAAATAATGAATTCTTATCTGAAATGTTGGTATCTTTGGGTTTGTCAAACATTAGATTGCTATAGATGTACTCTTTTTTTTCCTTTGTACCTAATCTGTTCAACTGATCGACTAGTCTATTTCTTAGCCAATACCAAATGGTTTTGGTGACTGCTGGTATATAATATACTTTTAGATCAGGTAGGCCTAGAATACCATCACCTGACTTTTTTTTTTCTTTAGTTCCCTTGAAATTCTCGACCTTTTATTCTTCCATATGAATTTTGTTGTTATTTTTTCTAGGTCATTAAAATAGTTTCTTGGGAGTCTGATTGGTATAGCACTAAATAAATAGATTAGTTTGGGGAGTATTGTCATCTTTATTATATTCTCTCGGCCTGTCCAAGGGCACTGAATGTCTTTCCAATTATTTAAATCTGACTTTATTTTTATGGCAAGTATTTTGTAATTTTGCTCATATAATTCCTGACTTTTCTTTGGTAGATGGATTCTCAAATATTTTATACTCTCAACATTTGTTTGGAATGGGATTTCTCTTTGTATCTCTTAACTTTGCATTTTGTTGGTGATATATAAAAATGCTGATGATTTATGCGGATTTATTTTGTATCCTGCCACTTTGCTAAAATTCTGAATTATTTCTAATAGCTTTTTAGCAGAGTCTTTGGTGTTCTCTAAGTATACCATCATGTCATCTGCAAAGAGTGATAGTTTGATTTCCTCATTTCCTACTCTAATTCCTTGAATCTCTTTCTCGGCTCTTATTGCCGAGGCTAGCGTTTCTAGTACTATATTGAATAGTAATGGTGATAGTGGGCAACCTTGTTTCACTCCTGATCTTACTGGGAAAGGTTGCAGTTTATTTCTATTGCATATTATGCTTACTGAAGGTCTTAAATATATGCTCCTGATTATTCTAAGTAATCCATTTATTCCTATACTCTCAAGAGTTTTTAGTAGGAATGGATGTTGGATTTTGTGAAATGCTTTTTCTGCATCTATTGAGATGATTATATGGTTTTTATTAATTTGATTATTAATATGGTCAATTATACTAATAGTTTTCCTAACATTAAACCAGCCCTGTATTCCTGGTATAAATCCTACTTGATCATAGTGTATTATCCTGGGGATGATTTTCTGAAGTCTTTTTGCTAATATCTTATTTAAGATTTTAGCATCGATATTCATTAAGAAGATTGGTCTATAATTTTCTTTCTCAGTTTTCGATCTACCTGGTTTAGGTATCAGTACCATGTCTGTGTCATAAAAGGAGTTTGGTAGGACTCCTTCATCCCCTATTTTTTCAAATAGTTTATATAACATTGGGGCTAATTGTTCTTTAAATGTTTGGTAGAATTCACATGTAAATCCATCTGGTCCTGGGGATTTTTTCCTGGTGAGTTGATTAATAGCTTGTTCTATTTCTTTTTCTGAAATGGGACTATTTAAGCAGTTTACCTCCTCCTCTGTTAATATAGGAAGTTTATATTTTTGGAGGAAGTCATCCATTTCACTTAAATTATCAAATTTTTGGCATACAGTTGGGCAAAGTAACTCCTTATTATTTCTCTAATTTCCTCTTTATTGGTGGAAAGATCCCCCTTTTCATTTGTAAGACAAGCAATTTGATTTTCCTCTTTCCTTTTTCTGATCAGATTTACCAAAGGTTTATCTATTTTATTGGCTTTTTCATAAAACCAACTCTTGGTTTTATTTATTAATTCAATAGTTTTTTTTTTTTACTTTCAATATTATTGATTTCTCCTTTTAATTTTAGTATTTCAAGTTTGATTTTTTGGTTGGGGGCTTTTAATTTGGTCTTTTTCTAGCTTTTTAAGTTGCAGGCCCAATTCATAAATCTTCTCTTTCTCTATTTTGTTGAAATAAGCCTCTAAAGATATAAAATTTCCCCTTATTACCACTTTAGCTGCATCCCACTGATTTTGGTATGATATTTCATTATTGTCATTATCTTGTGTGAAATTATTAAATGTTTCTATAATTTGCTATAGATGTACCCTTTCACCCAGTCATTCTTTAAGATGATATTATTCAGTTTCCAATTACTTTTTGGTCTATTTACCCCTAACTTCTTATTGAATGTAGTTTTTTATTGCATTGTGATCTGAGAAGAAGGCATTTATTATTTTTGCCTTCCTGCATTTAATTTTGAGATCTTTATGTCCTAATATATGGTCAATTTTTGTTTAGGTTCCAGGAACTGCTGAGAAGAAAGTATATTCTTTTCTATCACCATTCAGTTTTCTAAAGTTCTATCATACCTAGTTTTTCTAATGTTCTATTTACTTTTTAAAATTTCTTTCTTATTTGTTTTATGGTTTGATTTGTCTAAATCTGAGAGTGCAAGGTTGAGATCTCCCACTATTATAGTTTTACTGTCTATTTCTTCTTGCAACTCTCAACTTTTCCTTTAGAAAGTTAGATGCTATACCACTTGGTGCATATATGTTTAGTATTGATATGGCTTCATTGTTTATGCTACCTTTTAGCAGGATATAGTTTCCTTCCTTATCTCTTTTAACTAGATCAATTTCTGCTTTTGCTTGATCTGAGATAATGATGGCAACCCCTGCTTTTTTGGCTTTACCTGAAGCATAATAAATTCTGCTCCAACCTTTTATCTTTACTCTGCATTTATCTCCCTGCTTTAAGTGTGTTTCCTGTAAACAACATATTGTAGGGTTCTAACTTTTGATCCAGTCTGCAATCTGTCTCTGTTTAATGGGAGAGTTCATCCCATTCACATTTACAGTTAAAATTATTAATTCTGTATTTCTTGCCATTATATTATCCTCAGATTATGCTTTTTCCCTTGACCCCCCTGAACCCCTTCCCCAATATTTAATTTATAGACCCTACTTGTGATGCGCAGCCCCCCTTTTTAGTATCCCTCCCCCCTCCTCCCAAATCCCTTCCCTTTTCTTGTACCCTTCCCTTATTCCCCTTTTCCTTTTCCGTTTTCCTCTCCCCCCCTTTAATGAGGTGAGAGAGAATTCTCTGAAAAACAAATATGTCAATTATTTACTCTTTGAGCCTACTCTGATGAGAGTAAGATTCACACAATGTTTCTCCCCCTCTTTAAATTCCCTCAGATGTGGTAGAT
This sequence comes from Sminthopsis crassicaudata, assembly GCF_048593235.1. Taxonomy (NCBI): domain Eukaryota; kingdom Metazoa; phylum Chordata; class Mammalia; order Dasyuromorphia; family Dasyuridae; genus Sminthopsis; species Sminthopsis crassicaudata. The sequence continues at coordinate 719,163,150 of NC_133617.1, forward strand.
TTTCTATGCCTCTTCCTGGGATGTAGTTTTCCTCTTTTTATCACTCCTTCTCCTTTTTATGATACTAACCCCTTCCCTTTAATACTTCCCTTTTTTATATCAGTAAAATCAAATTATCCATGTGGACTTTCTGTATATCCACAACAGAGATAAAGTTCTCAAGGGTTCTGTGTACCTTTTTCTACTTCTCTTCAGTCTTGTGGATGTAGATTAAATTTTTTGTTTAAGTCTGTTTTTTTTTTTTTTCTTAGAAACAAATGGAATTAAATGACCATCTTCTTCCATGGAAGAAAATGCTAAACTGAGCTGGGTAGTTTATTCTTGGTTGTTATAGTTAATCTTTAGCCTTTCAGGATATCAGGTTTCAGGCCCTTTGATCTTTTAATGTGGAGGCAGCCAGATCTCCAGTGACCCTTATTGTGGTACCTTGATATTTGAATTGTTTTTTTTCTAGCTGCTTGCAATATTTTTCCCTTTGTTTGGTAGTTCTGCAGCTTAGCAACAATATTCCATGGTGTTCTTTTTTTAGGGTCTTTTTCAGAAGTGTTCAATGAATTCTTTCAATGCCTATTTTCCCTTCTGTTTCTATTATCTCTGGATAGTTCTCTTTGATGATTTCCTATAAAACAGAATCTAGGCTCTTTTTTTTAATCATAGTTTTGGGAAGTCCAATGATCCTCAGATTATCTCTCCTAGATCTATTTTCCAAGTCTATAGATTTTCCCAGTAAGTATTTGATGTTATTCTCCAGCTTTTCATTTGTTTTTGTTTTGTGTGACTGATTCTTGGGTTCTCAATGAATCATTCATTTCTATTTGTTCCACCCTGATTGTTAATGAGTTGTTTTCTTCATTCACATTTTTTTAGTTCTTTTTGTATATGCCAATTTGAGTTTTTAAATGAATTATTTTGCTCTATTGAATTTTTTTCCATTTCCCTAATTTTTAGAGAGTTATTTTCTTTTTCTAATTCAGAAATCCTACTTTCTTGAGCCTTTTTTATTTTTTCAATTCAGAAATCCTACTTTCTTGAGAATTTTTTATCTTTTCAAATTCAAAAATCCTACTTTCCTGTGATTTTTTAACCTTTTCTAATTCACAAATTTTGTTTCCCTGCACCTCCTGTGAATTCTTTATTTTTTTCCAACTCAAATTTCAGGACGGTGTTATTCTCTATCATAGCTTCTCTTTCCTTTCCCCATTTTTCTTCAAACTCTCTTAACTTTTTAATAGTCTCTTCTAGAAGAGAGTTATGTGATGGGATGCAGGTATTGTTCCCCTTTAGGCTGTTATCTGCTGACTCTCTGATGTTAACTTCCTCAGGGTTGGATACCTGCTCTTTCTCTGTGTAGAAGGTATCAGTTCTTCTCTTCAGCTTCTTACTCATTGTTAAAAATCTGTTGGGGTCTGCCCTTGGGGTAAGAAGTTTATTTATTTATTTATTTATTTATTTATTTATTTATTTATTTATTTATTTTTATTTTTATTTTTTTATTTACCAGCTTCCTCCCAGACTGGATGGATGCAGTGGCTCCTGTGTCTGAGGTAAGAGATAGAGTTCCCCTCTCCCCTCTCCGGAAATGCCTCAGAGGTGGTTAGCATGGCTGCAGCTTCAAGGAGTGCCAAGTGAAGGACCCTGCTGTGTGGCCTAGTGACTGTCCTGAGGTTTTTGGCTGAACAGTGAAGTCACTAACTCCTGCCAATGCGTTCCATGGGGCATGGATATCAGCAGCTGACATGAAAAGCCTGAAGTGTCTGCCCCGAAACCGTGGTCCCTATTTCAAAGGTTCCACTTCTCTGGGAGTTTTGCTTTTCTGGGAATTCTGGTGCTGCTAGAGTTCCACTCCCTCAAGCTAAGCCTGGAACTATGTGGATTAGATGTTGCCTCAGGCTATATCCCTGCTGTTCAGGCTCTTAACTACCCCAAGGAGAAGCCCCAGGCAGCAGAAGGTAGCTTCACAGCAGTGCTAAGATCTAATAGGTCACTTCTGGATTGCAGTGGATTAAGGATCTGGCTTTATATTTTAAAGTGACTTGATTTCTCTTCTGAACTGCTGTTTTATAAGCAGAGAAGAGCTATCAGCCTGTGCCAGATTCTTCTATCTCAATGGCTTCTCTGATCCCAGAGTTCTCCCCAGCCCAATCAGTGCAGTGTGTTCACACCTAACCTTGTCTGTGCTGGCCTTTTTTTTTTTTCCTCCCCTCAGAACCGACCTTTTCTTTTCAGCTGGTAAGTTGTGCTTCTAATCCTTGTGGTTTTTATCAGTCCAGCATTATTTTTTGAGGCTGATTTAACTAATTGGTAATGAGGGAAGAAGGGAGCTTACAAATTAGAGTGTATATTTTCCACCATCTTGGCTCCACTCCCATGCTCCATATTTTTAAATTGCATGAACAAACATTATGTGGCAAGGAAAAAAAAAGAAAATAACTATTTTGATAGAAAAAGAAAATAAATTTGCACTAAACATCTATGATAAAAGTCTAATGAGAGACACATATCATACTTATAAAAAGATTGACTTTAAGTCTGGTTGACCCAATTTCCAGTCCTATCCCTGAGAGATGTTGGCTTAATCAATGACAAGTTTCATAAACTCAGTGACCAAGAAAATTCTAAATTTATGAATGATGGAACAATAGCTTTTGATCCAGATTGACAAAGAGGGTTTCATCTTCAAGGCCCTATGCCAGTGAAATTACACAGAAGAGGAAAAATAACTTTGGTATTCAAAATAAATAAGTAATTATCAGAAATATATACAACCAATCTCAATGTCCCAATAGAAAATTAGTCAAAGAATATAAATATATAATTACCAAAAGTATTTGAAAATTCTTTGAAATGACTAAATATGGAATGTAAATTAAAATACTTTTACTACCATGGAACAAGTTGACATCAATGACTAAAAATGAAAGTAGACATTATTATACGATTATGGGTATAGACTCAGTAACCTATTGATAGTAAAACTTCAGAGTGTTCCAAATAATGTAGAAAACAATGCAGATTATACAAGAAAATCAATACATTCTTTTTACCCTTTGACTCTAGAATCGTGTTACTAGGAATCTACCTCAAGGAACTAAATGATAGAAATGAAGATTAAATAGATAGATAGATAGACAGATAGATATAGATACGGATAGATATATGTATGTATATATATATATATATATATATATATATATATATAGTCATAGCAACAAAAAAACTAGAAACAAATTAGATAGGGCATTTAATTTGTTCCAAATTTTTTGTTGCTATTTTTTGTTGCCCATCAATTAGGGTCTGCTAAGCAAGTCATATATTGGAATATTACTGCAACAGAAGAACTGTTGGAGATTCATGGGAGGCATGAGCAAACTGATTTCAATGATGAAAAGTGAAACAATCTAGGAATTTAATAAATATACAGACTAAAATAGTAAACCTGGAAAGAAGAAAAAAATGAAATGAATAATGTACACTTTTAATCAACCAAGTTGTCCCCCCAAAAAAATAAATTTGTGAGAATGAATTTCCTTCTCTTTTTTTCAAGGTGAGAAACTATGGAAGTGAACTAAAGCATATACTTTCAGATTTAAATGGAATATTGACTGATTTTTGCTAAACAGTTTTTTTTTTAATACTTTTCTTTCTTTTCCTTCTAAGGGATCTTTTCTTGGAGGGGAGAAGAGAGAATTATTAGGAAATGGAGGTGATACAAAAAAGAATTTCTTAAATAATTATACCCCCAAATTTAGCCCAATATACATGATTTTTCATCTCATTCCTTTAGGAAATCCCTTGTCTCTGGTAGAAGCGATTGTCTAGTTTTCTTCATTTCTTAACATTACAACCCTTCTCCTTAATGGCTAATCTACATTTTTCTCCTTCCTATTTGCTTGTGAATAATAAGAGTCAATGTGCCTTTTAAGCAAATCTTTCAGATACTTGACTAGTTACTGTGCAATCTCTAAACTAATTCAATTCAATTTTGTTATCCATCAGGTTTTTTTTTTTTTTTTTTTTTGCCAATGCTTTAATCCTTTTCATTACTTGTCCAATTTTCTAACATCTTTTTTAAACTACAAAGAGTTTAAACTACAATATGCCAACATGAATATGCATATATGGAAATAAAAAGATATTACTTCGTGTCTTTTTTATTATATTCCTCAAAACCAGAAATATTTAAGTCCACTTACTTATAATCCTGTTGTCCAAGGACAAAAGTCTCTTTGATTACATATATGGCAATTTAATTCATTTCCAGAGTAGATCAAATACTAGGCTTGGATTCAGGAAGACAAGGATTTTTTTTTTTTTTTTTTTTTTTTTTTGCAGATAGACAATTTTTTTAAATTTTATTTTATAATTATAACATTTTTTGACAGTACATATGCATGGGTAATTTTTTACAACATTATCCCTTGCACTTACTTCTATTCAGATTTTTTCCCTTCCTCCCCCAACCCCCTCCCCCAGATGGCAAGCAGTCTTATATATGCTAAATATATTACAGTATATTCTAGATACAATATATGTGTGTAGAACCGAATTTTTTTTTGTTGCACAGGAAGAATTGGATTCAGAAGGTAAAAATAACAGTTTACATTCATTTCCCAGTGTTCCTTTTCTGGATGTAGCTGGTTCTGTCCATCATTAATCAATTGGAATTGGATTAGCTCTTCTCTATGTTGAAATCCACTTCCATCAGCATACATCCTCGTACAGTATCATTGTTGAAGTGTATAATGATCTTCTGGTTCTGCTCGTTTCACTCAGCATCAGTTGATGTAAGTCTCTCCAAGCCTCTCTGTATTTCTCCTGTTGGTCATTTCTTATAGAACAATAAATATTCCATAACATTCATATACCATAGTTTACCCAACCATTCTCCAATTGATGGACATCCATTCATCTTCCAGCTTCTAGCCACTATGAAAAGGGCTGCCACAAACATTTTGGCACATACAGGACCCTTTCCCTTCTCTAGTAGTTCCTTGGGGTATAAGCCCAGTAGTAGTATGGCTGGGACAAAGGGTATGCACATTTTGATAACTTTTTGGGCATAATTCCAGATTGCTCTCCAGAATGGTTGGATTCTTTCACAACTCCACCAACAATGCATCAGTGTCCCAGTTTTCCCACAGCCCCTCCAACATTCATCGTTATTTGTTCCTGTCATCTTAGCCAATCTGACAGGTGTGTAATGATACCTCAGAGTTGTCTTAATTTGCATTTCTCTGATCAATAGTGATTTGGAACACTCTTTCATATGAGTGGAAATAGTTTTAATTTCATCATCTGAAAATTGTCTGTTCATATCCTTTGACCATTTATCAATTGGAGAATGGCTTGATTTCTTATAAATTAAATTTAATTCTCTGTATATTTTGGAGATGAGGCCTTTATCAGAACCTTTAACTGTAAAAGACAAGGATTTAAATCATATGCCTCTCTCCTTTAATGGTTATGGTCCTGAATAAAACATATAGCTCTGGGGGGTAAAGTGAGGCAGGTGACCTTGCCCAGACTTCCCTTATTTAGATTAATTTACTTGCATGTCATGGCATCCCCTCCCCATCTTCATGTTCCATGATTCTAAGTCAAAGACACCTGGCACTATGCCATGTTCACTCACTGTAGTGAATCCTGATTTGTATGAATAATTAATCCTATATTGGAATTGTATTGTTATTGTTGTTGTTCAGTCTTTTCAGCTTTGTCTGATTCATCATGATCCCTTTTGGAGTATTCTTGGCAAAGATACTGAAGTGCTATGCCATTTCCTTCTCCAACTCATTTAACAGATGAGGAACTGAGACATATAAGTTAAGGGATTTACCCAAAGTCACACATCTAGTATGTATCTGAAGCCATATTTTAACTCATGAAAATGAGTCTTCCTGATTCCAGATGCAACACTCTATCCACTGCACCACCTAGATGCCCCTAGTTGGAATTAACTTTATTCAAAGTTAAAATTATGCAAAATATGGTCATTGATTCCAGCTCAATCTGAATATGTAGTACAAGTTTAATTAATGTGACCACTTTATTGCATTTATTATCAATTGGGACCTAACTTTAATGGGTGCCTTTAGAAAATCCTAGGACATATTTATGGAAGCAAAAATTTATTGATGATCAATCTGTTAAATTCTTCATGTATAAGCATGTGGTAAAGCAACATTTAGATTTACAAACTCCTATGCATAGGGTAGTGGAGATTCTTCAAAACCTCCATCTACTCTTCACATAGAAACTACTCCCACGAGTTGACTAATACAAAGGGACAGTAGACAGGACAGAAAGAAAGGCAACATCTGATACTTACTAAAGGAACAGCTGGGTTTTTATTTATCTTTCTGAGAAGATAAATATTTCACAAGGTATTTCTATTAATGGAGAGCAGCCTTTCATAATTTAAATCATACTTGCTTTCTTCCTGTTTTTTTATAACTTTCTTGAGCCCTCTGAGTTTCCTTTGTTGACATTATTATCTCTCATCTTTTATTTATTTTCCTTATTGAAAGTGTGGAAAAGGTGTGCATGCAACTGTGATTTAAGGAATTTTGATCTATTATAGGAAAAACCCCTACTATAACTTATGTATAATAATTATTGAATGAGTTAGGAGGAAAAGACTATTAGAGTTTATAACCAAAATAGAACCAATTGCAATTTATACTCATTATGAGTTATCAGAATAGAAATAATGACAAGGTTTTATTATTGTTATTTTGACTAAGTAAAAGAGGTCATTTCCCCCCCCTCATTTCTTACCTAGCCTTGATCATTGGATGAGAATTCCCTCATATAAAGACCTGGGAAAGACCTTAGCTTGAAAAGCCAAGGTCTCCCACTGCATTCAGAGCCATCTGCAGTCTTCCTGATCTATACCTGGCCACTGCACCCAGATGGCTCTGAAAGAGAAAGTGAAGCTGGTAACCTTACACAGCCCTCCCTGACTTAAAACCAATTAATTTGCATGGCATGGCATCACCTCCCTGATGTCCTGAACCTCTTTGAGAATAAAGAACAAACAAAGACAACAATTGCATATCACAGCATTAACTTCCTGATATCATGATCCTGTTCTAGTATGAAGGACAAACAACAATGTTGATTAAGCTAAATTCTATTTAGAAGAAATGTAAGTCAAGAAACATGAAAGACAGATGACAAAAATTCTATATCTGAAGAATTTCAGGCAATTCTCATGTACTTTTTTAAGCTCCTGGATTTTCCCCCTTTTGAGTTAGTCTCCTGGTAATCTTATTATACTACTCTTACATAGTACATTGAGTGACTATGTTATAAACTATTATTCCTTTTGAGTGCCACTTTAGAAGAGGAAAAGTATCCATTGAAACAAAAACTTTATTAATATGGAAAACACCAATCATTTCTTAAATAGGTTCTAGAGCCCTGCACCTGGAGCCAGGAAGAACTGAGTTCAAATCCTGCTGTTGGCACTTACTAGCTACGTGACAATGGGAAAGTCATTTATTAACCTCTCAGGCTCAGTTTACTCATTCATCAAATAGGAAAAGTAAAAGCAGTTCTATCCCAAGGATTTTATCTGGGTTAGTTAAAATAATGTTTCTAAAGCAATTTCAATCTTAAAAGAGCAAGATAAATATAATTCCTTAACTTTTATTATTTCTTCACAATCAATGTCTATAGTGACAGATTCAAAGTCATGCCATAGGCATCTTTTCCCGCCTTGGATCACATGCCACTAAAGCAGGACTGCAAACAATTCACATTTTAATCAGCAGACTTCCTATATTAGATATCTTCCATATATCTTCCATAAGAGTTGTGTTCCTACATACTCAATAGGGCAGCTAAGGGACCAAACAGACAAAGTGCTAGGCCTTGAGTAAGGAGACTCATCTTTCTGAATTCAAAAAAACTCCCCAGACACTTCTTAGCTATGTGATCCTGGGGAAGTCACTTAATCTTGTTTTCCTAAGTTTCTCATCTATAAAATGAGCGAGAAAAGGAAATGGCAAACCCTTACATCATCCTTGTTAAGAAAATCCCAGTGGGGATAAGAGGAGTCAGACATGAGTGGAAAAGACTGAGCAACAATAATAACACAAGCTCAATACCAACAAGAAGTTAAACAACCAATCAAATGCAGACAGAGTAAAATGCCTTGTATTAAAAGCACAATTTAACCCTAGTATGCATTTCCAGATTTAGCATTCAGTACTATCCTTACATTCTACATATGAGAAATTGGCTCACTAAATCTCTGTGAATTCTTTTATATAATTTTAAGATAAAATACTTATATATTTATATATATATATATATATATATATATATATATATATATATATATATATATGTATATATATATATATATATATATAATTGTATTATATAACAATCTCATAAGACTATGGTAAAGTTTAAGTATAATAATTTCTTCATAGACATCAGTTATGTCAATATCAGATATACTTCTATATCAACACACATACACATAGGAATTAAATAGCTCAGGGGATAGAACACTGAACCTGAAGGCAGGAAGAGTTGAATTCAAATTAAATATTACTTACCTTAAATATTTACTACCTATGTGACCTTGGACAACTGATCTAATCTCTGTTTCATTAATCCTGTAGAGAATGAGGAAACAAACCACTCAAGTGGCTTTGCCAAGAAAATCCCTTGGGCCATATTGTCCACAGGGTCACAAAGAGTTGAATAAGATTTAAACAACTGAAAACAGCAAACATACACACACACACACACATACTGTGTGTGTATTATACATGTAATTATGTGTGTGAATATGTGTATATACATATATATAATACACATATGATTAAAAGAAGCAAACATAATAGCCATTTTCGATAGCAACCAGATAAATGGCAGTTGAGTTTCTAATAGAAGGAACTAGAAAACAATTTTATTTGTGTGTTTAAACAAGGATTAAGGGCACTTTGAGATCTACAGGTTGAAGTAATAGATAAGAATAGAAACAAGATTGGCACAAGGAATCTTTTAATTGTATCCTCTCAGAGTCAACTGTCTTCAGGACATTAGATAGGGACTCCTGCTTCTTTAATTAATGAAGGTCTCCAGCACATTTTAAATGATTGATTGTTTTCAATTGATGTGCTTTCCAGAACAAATCTATTGCAATTGCAACTACACTTGTAGAATACAAGTTCAATGAAAAAAGAAACTAGACCTTAGCTTTTGGAATAAAAATTCACTATTTGACAAAAATTGCTGGTAACATTGGAAAATAATATAGCAGAAATTAAGCCCTGACCCACACCTAACACTACATATCAAGATAAGGCCAAATTGGGCTTATGATCTAGACAGAAAGAATGAGATTATAAATAAATTAGAAGAACATAGGATAGTTTACCTCTCACACCTGTGGAAGATGAAGGAATTTGTGATCAAAGAACTACAGATTATTATTAATCAAAAAATAGAACATTTTGATTACATTAAGTTAAAACGTTTTTGTACAAACAAAATTAATGCAGACCAGATTAGAAGGGAAACAATAAACTGGGAAAACATTTTTTTTACATTTAAAAGTTATGATAAAGGTCTCATCTCCAAAATATATAGAGAATTGACTCAAATTTAGAAGAAATCAAGCTATTCTCCAATTGATAAATGGTCAAAGGATATGAACAGACAATTTTCACATAAAGAAATTGAAACTATTTCTAGTCAAATAAAAAGGTGCTCCAAAACACTTTTGATCAGAGAAATGTAAAATTTTCTGAGATACCACTACACACCTCTCAAATTGGCTAAGATGACAGGAAAAGATAATGACAAATGTTGGATGTGGAAAAACTGGGACACTTATACATTGCTGGTGGAACTGTGAACAAACCCAACCATTCTGGAGAGCAGTTTGGAACTATGCTCAAAAAGTTATCAAATTGTGCAAACCCTTTGGCCTAGCAGTGTTTCTACTGGGCTTATATCCCAAAGAGATCTTAAAGGAGGGAAAAAGACCCACATGTGCAAAAAATGTTTGTGACAGCCCTTTTTGTAGTGGTAAGAAACTGGAAACTGAGTGGATGCCCATCAAATGGAGAATGGCTGAATAAATTATGGTGTATGAATGCTATGGAATATTATAATTCTATAATAAACAATCAGCAGGATGATTTCAGATGCCTGTAGAGATTTACATGAACTGATGCTAAGTGAAATGAGCAGAACTAGGAGATTATTATACATGGCAACAAGACTACATAATGATCAATTCTGATGGACGTGGCTCTCTTCAACAATGAGATGTTCAGTAATGAAGACAGCCATCTACACTCAGAGAGAAGACTATGGGAACTGACTATGGACCACAACATAGTATTTTTACTCTTTCTGTTTGCTTGCATTTTTGTTTTCCTTCTTAGTTTTTTTTCTTTTTTTTTTACTTTCTAGATCTGCTTTTTCTGTACAGAAAGAGAACTGTATAAATATGTATATGTATATATATATATATATATGTTGGATTTAACACATATTTTAACATATTTAACATGTATTGGATTGCCTGCCATCTAGGGGATAGGGTGGGGGGAAAGGAAGGGAAAATTTGGAACAGAAGGTTTTAAAAGGGTCAGTGCTAAAAAAAATTACCCATGCATATGTTTTGTAAATAAAAAGCTATAATAAAAAAAGAAAATAGAAACTAATTCATTTTGCATTATTCCCCTTCTGCTATCCCATAATCTTTCACAGTGCCTGACACATAGTAGGTACTTAATTATAATTTGCTTAATTAAATTGTATTGCATTCTCCATATTTATTCCATATGACATGGGATCAGAGAATAGCAATACAACAAAGCTATTATACTACCTGACTGTATTTCTTTCAAATAGTTCAATTTAAGCTCATTCTCAGTAATACTTCATCATTAAAACATGTATGTGTATACAGACAAACTATGTATATACATATGTATGTATATATGTATGTTCATTATTTCAAGAATTCAATGTATCTGTAACTTCATCCTCTTGCATGCTCAAGGCACAGATATTGATATTCCAGTTTATTCTCACATTCATTTCATGCAATTTTTGCTCTTTTTCCTCACAGAGGACTCACCAAAGATGCCAGAAATTATTTAACATGCCAGTAACATGTCCCTTGAAGAAAAACTTTGTTTTCCTTGTCTTCAAAGCCCCAGGGCTTAATACAGTGACTAATCCATAGCAGTCACTTCCTTGTAAATATAAGTGATAGTTGAATTTAATTGAACTCAGAGATACTAGTGCAGTAGTATGTCCATCTCTTTTTTCTCATACTTGCCACATGATTGGTTCTCATTTTTCATTCATGATAATGTCAATCACATTGCTTCTCAAATGAAAGAGCCTGTTTTTTTTTTTTCTCAAATACATAGAAGCCAGTTTACTCAAACAGACTTTTCAGTTGCCCTTTGGACCACCTCCCCTTGGGATTCTTCTGAAATCAAGGAGTTAATCACTGTTCTAGAGGGGGAAAGGAAGAGAAACAAGTAGAGATTGAGTAGGGGCAGATTTCAATGAAAGGTAATGAAAAATGTATCCTAAATACAGATATGAATAAATAATAGATAATAATATAATAAAATAATAAATAATAAAAAAGAATAGATAGTGAATAAAAGTATCTCAAAAAAGATGGGGCTTCCACTTGATTAGATTTTTACAAATCATACCTGGAAGAATACCTGCCAGAGGCAACATTTTTGCTCATAAAAGGTTTTATTGGATGGGTTCTAACGACCTTCCAACTATGGGATTCTTTTTTCTTTTTTTTGAGGCTCGGGTTAAGTGACTTGCCCAGGGTCACACAGCTAGGAAGTGTTAAGTGTCTGAGACCAAATTTGAACTCAGGTCCTCCTGAATTCAGGGCTGGTGCTCTATCCACTGTGCCACCTAGCCGCCCTCTATGGGATTCTAATAGTCACAAAAGGTCAGTATATTCATCATCTACTGTAGATTTCTGGATTACTCACTTTTGAATGACCATGAATTTCACTGCAGAGGCTCAATTGTATTCTCTGGGTAGGGGCAGCAGGAGTAAACAATTATTAGAATTTTCCATGAAAGAAGAAATATCTGTAGGACTTCCTTGTAAATAAGAAATTCCTTCACTTTCAGAACTGTGTGGGACATGTTCTGTGAAACCAACAAATACCCCTGGTCCTCAGATTTGTCTCTATAATTTCCAAATCATGGACTCATTGAAAAAAATTATATCTGTGGTCACACATGTCACATTGGGCTTAAACATGGTGACACTTTAAATTAGCAATCTCTAATGATATATTTTTCTCTACCAATACAAAAGCATTTTTAAATCAATGAATCAATTAATAGATAGGCACTTATCAAGTTCTTACTACTGCCAGCCACTATCCAAGTACCATAAAAAAGTTAAAAATAGTCTTGATCCTTAAGGAGCTTACTTTATATCAAGAAGACAGACTATATCCTATTTATGACTGTGAAAAGATAGAATTTTATTTTTTAAGGCTACAAAAGCCTTTCTGTTCCTTTTCTCTACTTACATCAAGGACATTCTTTATTTGTAGATTAACTATCCTCTGAAAAAACTTAAGAGAGAAAGTAAGTCAATGGTTAAATAGCCGTAATATATATCTAGTTACCTTCCAACAAGAGCAACAACAAACAACATTTTTGATGCTTTTCCTTGGAATCTTCTCCTTTTTATATAGTTTGAAAAATATTCCCTGAGAAACTTTAAAAATATATATCCTCTCTAGCACAGACTTTCTCAAGATGGAGCTGGTTTGGTGCAGTCACTCTTTTCTGCACTATTTCATAAACACTGTCATTGTTCCTCCTTTGATTGACACAGAAATGTCATATTATTTAATTTCATATCTTCACATGTGATTTGGTTTCATCTTTAGGTTTTATTAATTTTATCTACCATTAATGGGAGGATCTAGTATAAGCTGAGGATCTAATTAAAGCTTGTTTTCCCCACAAAAACTTTTCTCTGTCATGCTCTTTCTAGACTTTTGCCACCCTTCATAAAATTACAAATGAGCAAATAATTTCCTTGAAAAATAGTTTCAATTTTTCTTAATTTTGGAAATTCCATGACTTTCTTAAAATGATTTACTCAAAGGAGCTGAGTTTATTTACCAGCTCTGCTACTTACTATCAGGGCTAATTGTATTGTCTCTGTCTTCAGTTTCTCAGCTGAAAACACAGAAGACTGAATAGCGTTTAAAGTCCCTTGATATAATAAATGTATGAGACCATGATTTCATGAATCTTAATATCCAGTATATTTCTTTAAGAAATAGAAATTATCAGGATTGAAAATGCTCTTTTAAAGCCTCATCATGGCAAAAAATATTTCAATGGTCCATGTCTACCAAGTGTAAGTTCTGATAAATTCTAACCAAGTGAGAAGAGGTTTGGCATACATATTTTGGTTGAAAGAAACATGAAAATAGATTTTTAAAATATTTTATTTTTTATCCAATTACATGTAAGAACTTTACATTTTTTAAACTTTGAATTTGAAATTCTTTCCTTCCCCTTATTGAAGATGGATTTAAAAAAAATATCTTGTCATCCGCATATTTCTATGAAGTTCCTCTCTTTTTCAGTCATGCTATGTTCTAAAAGGAAAAATTGGTACAATAACAAAGCAGGGGATCCTAAGGATGATATAATATTAATTTAACTGTTAAGATGAACTTTATTAAACAATTAAGTGGACAACTTTGATGATAATGATGATACCTAGAATTAATAAAGAGCTTTAATGTTTTCAAAACACTTTACATATTCTGTCTCCTTTGTCCTTACATAAAAGAAAAGTTTTAACTCCTAAAGGGGATAGACAAAAAAATTTTCATGAATTATTCTTATTGTTGTCTTTTTTTTATTTATTGAGTAATGTTAGTTCCCATAGGATGGAGGAATACAGACAAATTTAAGTCCATGCTAGAACTTTAATCATTGTTATGAGACAAAATCCTTCCTAGCTTACCCTTGTATAAATGGGAGGTAAGACTTGGGAAAACCCAGTTCCTAAGAAGTATACATTTTTGTAGAAGGGTGGGAGGAACATGGGAAGAAACTTTTTATTAAGAACTAACATTCCAACAAATGAATATTTGCATTTTGCCTAACTGGTGACTCTATAGTTTCTCATACTGTTGTATCTCATACCTGGCTTATGCCAAGTTCATTCTTAGAAAGCCTTATTTAGGGCAAGATGGGTGATAGAATCCAAATAGGTGTAAAGACACCAGAAATGAGAGAACAGGGAAAGTCAGAAACCAGAGCCTCTAAGCAGCTCTAAATTCAGTGGAGGGGGGAAAAAAGCACAATTACTACGTTTGAAAAAAAAATTATTTATAGCTCCATGAATTTTTATCACATACTGTCCCAAAAGTATTAGTGAAGATCTTTTTTTTTTTTTTTTACAGTCCCTGACCTAAAGTAACTCACATTTTTTTTATTATATATATATATATATATATATATATATATATATATATATATATATATATATTTTATAATATTATCCCTTGTATTCATTTTTCCAATTTACCCCCCCTCCCTCTATTCCCTCCCCCCGACGACAGGCAATACCATACATTTTACATGTGTTACAATATAGTCTAGGTACAATACATGTGTGCGAATATCATTTTCTTGTTGCACAATAAACATTAGAATCAGAAGGTACATGCAACCTGGGCGGACAGATATTAGTGCTAACAATTTACATTCACTTCCCAGTGTTTCTTCTCTGGGTGTATCTACCTCTGTCCATCATTGATCAACTGGAAGTGAGTTGGATCTTCTTTATGTTGAAGATTTCCACTTCCATCAGAATACATCCTCATACAGTATTGTTGTTGAAGTGTACAGTGATCTTCTGGTTCTGCTCATTTCACTCAGCATCAGTTGATTTAAGTCTCTCCAGGCCTCTCTATATTCCTCCTGCTGGTCATTTCTTACCGAGCAATAATATTCCATAACCTTCATATACCACAATTTACCCAACCATTCTCCAACTGATGGACATCCATTCAACTTCCAGTTTCTAGCTACAACAAAAAGAGCTGCCACAAACATTTTGGCACATATATGTCTCTTTCCGCTCTTTAGTATTTCTTTGGGATATAATCCCAGTAGTAGCGCTGCTGGGTCAAAGGGTATGCACAGTTTGATAACTTTTTGGGCATAATTCCAGATTGCTCTCCAGAATGGCTGGATTCTTTCACAACTCCACCAGCAATGTATTAGTGTCCCAGTTTCCCCACATCCCCTCCAACATTTGTCATTATTTGTTCCTGTCATCTTAGCCAATCTGACAGGTGTGTAGTGGTATCTCAGAGTGGTCTTAATTTGCATTTCTCTGATCAGTAGTGATTTGGAACACTCTTTCATGTGAGTGGATATAGTTTCAATTTCTTCCTCTGAGAATTGTCTGTTCATATCCTTTGACCATTTATCAATTGGAGAATGGTTCGGTTTCTTATAAATCAGGGTCAGTTCTCTATATATTTTGGAAATGAGACCTTTGTCAGAACCTTTGTTTTTAAAAATATTTTCCCAATTTGTTACTTCCCTTCTAATCTTGTTTGCATTAGTATTATTTGTACAGAAACTTTTTAGTTTGATGTAATCAAACTCTTCTATTTTGTGATCAATAATGATCTCTAGTTCTCCTCTGGTCATAAATTCCTTCCTCCTCCACAAGTCTGAGAGGTAGATTATCCTCTGTTCCTCTAATCTATTTATTATCTCCCTCTTTATGCCTAAATCATGGACCCATTTTGATCTTATCTTGGTATATGGTGTTAAGTGTGGATCCATATCTAATTTCTGCCATACTAATTTCCAGTTTTCCCAACAGTTTTTTCCGAATAATGAATTTTTATCCCTAATGTTGGAATCTTTGGGTTTGTCAAAGATTAGATTGCTATAGATGTACCCTTTTTTGTCCTTTGTATTTTAGTGAAGATCTTGAAAGTCCTATATTAGCCATCTAACTGACTGTATAATTATTGATAATTCACTAATAATTATCATTATTATTATGATCATTATTATTATCATCCTGTGTGTTTTTTTTATATTATATAACCACCATTCAGGTGTGGGAATAAGGTACTTCTTCCATACTTGAATGATATTTATACTTTGGGTTAAATTTTTGTTAATGTTCCCTCTTCCTAGGTAGAAAATTTTTTAATTGTACCCATAATAATTTCTACTGTTAGCATATTTCTAAGTAGCAACTTTCCTCAAAGCAGCCACCTGGAGGCAAATTAAGGGCTAATATATGTTATAAATGATAATATTCTGTTTCTCTTACGGAAGAATCACCACTGCAAAGAAAAAAAAAAGTTAGGATCAAGCACATGGCTAGGTACAGAGCAAGAAGAAATGGATACCCTGAGCCCTGATGAACTGTAACACTGATTATATCTAGTGTTTATGTTAAAAAATATATAAGCTAAATGTGAGCAAGTTCATGATAAGATTCTCTGGTAATAGTGATGGTGTTGTTAGTGATAATAGTGGTGATGATGGTGGGAACCAAGATCAAAGCTAAGGATCATGTCCATACTAGTGAGGTCAAACCATCAGGCATTTTTCGTGGTCTTATATAATGTCAGGAACCGTACAAAATACTTTAGATAGAAAGAAATGCTAGTGTCTTAAGAAATCATTACTTCTCAGGAGATAAGTTGGAGAGATTGTATTTCTACTTCTCTTCCATCTAATATCCCAATCTTTGGATTCTGAATTAGTTTGTTATTTTATAGGTAACACAAAAGGTACAATCAAATTTCTTTAGCAAATTGAAACACGCTTCCAAGGTAGTGTCACCCTAGTTTATCCCATGACTCATAAGGACAACTTAAGGGATCAAGAACTTTTATCACTTATTTTAATGGCTATAATTGAGTTGAGAATTAGAGTTTTATTCTCACTTGGCAAAAATCTCAGAGCATCAGAGCATTTAAATGAGGTAGAATGATATAATTGACCAAATTGACTCCCTTATATGGTCATCTTATTTTATCTTTTCCATATGGCTTTGAATATTATTAAGAGATAGCAAAAATTATAAATCTTCAACATGGAAAGGAATAAAACTCTAATAGTGTTATTTTATGCCTTATTATGCCTCAAGGTAAAGCATCTTGGTATAGAATAAACTTTCAGATTTCAATCAAGGTTTACTTTATAGACACCTGTCTATTCCATTCATCCGTAACAAAAACTCTCCTTACAAAATGTCAATTTTGTAAAATCTACTGTCTTGCTTCCATAACATATGCACTTCAGGAAAGATGAGTTGTTAGATATTTAAGAAAGGAAGAAAGCTAGAAGAGCCATTAGAGGGAAGTAAGTTAGGGACAGATGTCAGGGCTAGGAATAGATTTTTCTTTGCCTCTAGCAGGGGTTCATTGAGATAGTATCAGTACTAAAATGTAAGCCTCCAAATTCCCAGCCTGGTGCTGTTGTTATTTTCCCACCATCTGTTCCTCTAACATGAATACACTCTACAGGTTAGAGAAAATCAATGTTGGAGGCAACCAAAGGACAAATACCACCACTTCACTGCAGCTTGTTTTCTTCTTGTGATCTTTACTCTCAAAATATACTTGTTTCCTCTTGATATATTATTTCTTTATAGTTCACTGCCTTTTAATTTCAATTCCCCTACAATCTCCAGAGTTACTATCTTTCTAGAAGTTCAGAACAATAATTCCTCTTAGTAATCTATAATAACTAACTTCACAGAACACTTTATTGGAGGGAGGGTAGACTTGCCCCAGATTCTCTAGTAAAAGGCTGAAGAATCATCACTATTTCTTTTCTGTTAAGACACTGTATACACTATATACTTTTAGTAAATACTTTTCTTCTCTTCTTTCCTATTTCCTTTCCACTCAATAGTTGTTTAAGTAGAAGAGAAGGGGAAGGTAACAAACAATTATTAAGTTTCTATTGTGTTCCAGGCACTGTTTTAAGCATTTGACATATATCATCTCATTATCCTCATTGGAATTCTATGAGATAGGTGCTGTTATGATCCTCATTTTAATGTTATGCAAAGTGAGGCTCACAGATGTTGTGACTTTTCCAGGGTTGTATAGCTAGTAAGTATCTGAAGCTGGAATTGAATTCATCTTCCTGACTCTAGGTCCAGTGATCTACTCACTATGTCATTGCATGCACACTCTCTACCAACATAGTGCCCCTCTACTATCACCAAGAGACTGAATAAATGTGAAAGTATCATATGTAATAAATTCCATAGATACTAAAAATTGATGCACAGTATAAATACTGTTTATGAATATTAAATGAAGTACTGTAGCCTTTTATACTTGCTCCCATTCACACACTCAGTGCTTTATACAAAATGGTCTACTTGACATTCAGGCACTCTCTCTTACATCTCTCTGCTTTTTCCCAGGCTACAGTCCATACCTGGAATGCATGTATAATGAAACAAGAAGATTGGCTGCTCATGTGATTAGAATGAGAGAATATTGATGAAGAGTATGCTCCAGTGTTCTCCTCATAAAGTTTAGAAAATGATAGATGTCCCACCAATGCATCCCCCAAACCTGTGAGTTTGGAAGAACTTACCCTACTACAGAGAATTAACAGATAGCAGGTTCCAGAATCATCCAAAATGAGAGTGAAAAGATGGGCTACTATCTTCTGTGCTTTTACAGATTCACTGAAGTATCAGTTTAATGTGAATACATATCCATTAGCATGCATCATTTTAACTCATTTCTCTCCAAGTTTCATTTCTGTCTTTATATCTATATTACCCATCACATTATCCAAAACATAGTAAAGGCTTACTATATATTGAGCTGGATTGAATGCTCCACAGTTAAAATTATCTGTATTCCTCTATAAGTTTACAATGTATATCTTTTGAATTCAGGAATTATTTCTAATTCTTTTTAATATGGTAAAAATATACAATAAAATCTGTCAGAGATCATGTTTTATTTGCATGCTTCCCTCACAAGTGAGGACATATCATTATACATGATAGTGACTCAAATACCTTCGGAAAGTATTAATCAATATTAGCAGTATCAGTAGTCATAGCCACAGTAGCATTAATGTTTTATGTGTCCAAGTTAATTTGTTATGTTATGCTCCAAATAAAGAGATCATAAGATATGTTGTTCTTTCCTTCCTTGAGAACAATATGAGACAGATACATTTTGGTTGTATATGTTTGTGTGTATATGTGTGTTTGTGTGTAGAAATGGAGAACATGTACAACTAAAAGAATCTGAATAAGCTACACATTATTCACATTGCATATATTATCATAATGATTGGAGAAAGTGGATGAGTATATCTGTATGTGTTTGTGTGTGTATCTATGTGTGTGTGTGCGTGCATGCAGATGGTGAGGAGACTTTAATTTGAAGGGGAGCTATAATAATAATAAGCAGGAGCTAGAATAATAATAATTATTATAATAATAAGAATAATAAGGAGGATCAGGTCCAGAGGTACAGGAAGGATTCAAAATCTAACTTCCAATATATATTAGTTTTCACCAACCACAGCTTTTATAGGGGGAAGTCATTTATAGTCAAGAATAGTCATGATGCCAGAAGAATAATCTATCTCTAAGAGGCAGGAAATAACGATGAAGGAAGACTGAAGGACACAAGAAGTAGCATATCTGAGAACATATAAAGGGGAAAGTTAGCCATCTAAATTTTGGCTCTCTAATACAAAGCTCTGGTTATATACTCTTGTAATAGTTCATTTAGGATTTGGAGCTATCTCACAGAAACAATGATATAAACTTTGAAACAGGGATCAAAGAGTAATTGTGAAATCTACTATCAAAATTGGAAATTCATTGTTTTTTTTTTATTTTCCAAAGAAACATTAATTTGGTGACTTAGTGATAGAAATATATTGCCCAGAATAAAACAGATTTATAAGAAATCAAAGAACTATTTGTAATATAAACTGAGTTTAACATTGGAAAAGTTTTATATTTCAAATGAAGCTTAAAAAAGAGTATATTTCCCCCCAAAATACTGAGAAAATAACTTGAATGTCAATAGTTTCTGAAAGTTGGGAAGAGAATTGTCATAGATTAGATCAATATCCCTATCTGATTTTCTTTTGATAATCTTGAATGGTACTCTTCTGAAATAGATTTTTTTATGAAAAAACATTTTTACTAATAAATTTTCTTTCATAAATTTTAAGATTGAATTTCTCAGATGACTTACATTGAAAATGAAATTCAAAAATTCTTAAAGGACTTCTTTATCAAGTGAGACTGACAACAGGATTTGATATATATACGTGTATATAAAAATATGTATGTATTGTATGTATATATATGTCCCACTTGATTTTCCTTTCCCTTTTACTAGAAAAGTTAAGTTCAGTGACTTCAAAAAAGAAAAGCACATCTGGTATCCAAAAAACTAATCAAACGAAATAAAATATTACATGGTTTCTGACTAACGTAATATCTTCAAGTTCTTTGAAGTTCTTATAATTAAAGTCATTACGTTTTTAAACTTAACTGAAAAGCATAAATTCAAATTCTTTAAAATACATACCTCAATATATACAATACCTTTAAAATGCACCCATACAAATATGGATGATTTTGTGACTCATATGACACACAGATTTATCCTGATCAAATCTATATACACAATTCAATATGGCTTTAAAATATCATTCAATTTGTAATATTCATGTAAAATCATTAAATCATTTGCAGCTCAATTATCAGTTCTTTTCACTATCCACAAACCAAGTCTTTGTAGGAAACAGATAAATTACCAAATATTATAAAATAAAAGCCTTTTTCAATTCTCTAAGTATGTTAATCTTTTCTCTTTTGAAACATAACCTTGTTGTGTTTCAGATAAGATACAAAAGTTCAATGCCAAAGACAGATGCTTTCTTCAGTAAATAGATTTGGAAAATGTCAGACTGGAGACTTGGTAGGAAAAAAAAAACAGATCTTATTGTATTTTTGTGATTCATGCTCTCTCTCTTATCCAAACTGAGAATCTCTATTCACAATCTCAGATTCAGAATGGGTAGAAACAAAAATCAAAGAGCACCAGAAACCAGGGAAAGTAGTAAGAGCTTCTTTTTAATCTCTACCCTATCTGATCCTCCTGAATTTAATAGTCCTCTATCTCTTTGCCTAGAACTATATGAGTCTAGAATCCTGTAGAATATAAGAAGGATCTGATGGTTTGAAGAGGGTATAAAATAAATTTGGAAAAGAATATTGACAAACATTGGAGAAGCTGCTACCATTCATAAGAATTTTTAAAAAATGGCTTTTTGGTTGATTTTTAGATTAAAGCATTGAATGACAGCAGTTATTTCTGCCTGGGATCACATGGGTTAGTATTCATCATTTTAAAAATATTTTAATGCTTGAAAATAAATTACTATTTTAAAATCTGACCTTTGGATTTCTTTACAAGATGGCAATGGAGGAATGGCCTAGATCGATGACAGACTCCATCAATCATCAATCAGTTGACCTAAGGAAAATTCACATCTCATTTCTGTTACATAGTAGCATGTAGCTAAATCCTGCAATAAAGCTGTTTTCAAGACAATCTTAATGACAAAGCTGATCTGAAGCCATAAGCATTACTAGAACAGAAGAGAAATAATCAAAAGTGCTCCAAGTCTCAAAAAAAAAATCAGATCACCTCTCTTTTCATCTGGAAAAAGAGAACCATAACTGACCTAAATAATTAGGTAAATTACTTGAAGTTTAATGTGGAAAGGTATGTGTTATACATGGGCATTTTAATTACTTTAAGCCAAAATCTGCATTGGGAATTATATTTTTTAAAGGAAGTGAGAAATTAATGAATGTTCATAATGTTTTTTAGAAAACATTTCAATTCTGGAGGGGAAAAAATTTATTGAATTGCACCTAATCTACATTCTCATAGTTATGAAAGGATATGGAAATTAGTTGGCTGATATAATCATATACTAAGGTAGTACCATAATCATGGAGATGGCTGACTAAACTGCAAATGAAGAACTCAGGACAAAACACTCATGTTCTCATATAGGCCTGACACTGACAAGCCAGGGTAAATGGAGGGCAAGTGATATAATAGTTTAAATACTAGTTGCAAGTAGGAAAAGAGGGAATTCTATCAGGATTTTTTAACTTGGAAAAGTACTACTATGGTAGCTTGCCCTGGCAATTAAATATTGACATGAATTAACTGGAAGGCAAAGTAGGGTATGAAAATTGGTAAAACAGGAAAGACAAGCATTATCTATATTTTAAACTTTTGCCTAAGGACAATCCATAAAATGGATCTTATAAATATAATCTAAATAAAGTAATGAAAGCAACAAAATAGTTTTAATCATTATTAAATATTGTGTGTCTCTTATTTGGAATTTAGGTAATATAATGGATATAGCTCTGGATCTGATGTCAGGAAGATCTAAGTTCAAATATAATCTTGAATGTTTATTAGATATGTGACTGTGGATAAATCATTCATCCCAAAATCGGTTTTATCATCCATATAATGGGGATAATAATAATACTTTACTGCCAGAATTGTTGTGAGACAATATTTTTAAACTACTTCGCAAGTCTTAAAGAACTATGTAAACATTAGTTATTATTATTGTCATTATTACATCATAGTCATGCTAGATATAAACTATATTCTCTGACCCATACTCACAGCATTAAATTTCCCTTTGTAATAAAAAAATATACAAAGCCACTTTAAAGAGTGACCTGATATGCAAATATATGCCACATATTATTCTCATAATTCTTGACCTTTCTGTTGAAAGAAGGTTTGGTCTAATACTCATAAACTCTGTCCAAGATTGATCATCACATTTGCACAGAGTTGAGTTTGCTTTTAGTGTACTCTTCTCTTACCTTATTGTAGTTATCGTCTCTCTGTGTTATTAATTTATTTAATCTATTTTTATTCCTATCAAGTTCAATTGAGTCATAAGTGACTATTGAGAATGCAATCTCCTACACTTGGCAGATAGGATGTTTTGATATGATAAATATTTAAGCATGTAGTACTAGGATATGATCTAGGAGTGATAGAAATGTTATATAAGTATACAGTATGCTGCTCATCTTAGCTATTTATATGTATCATATATATATATATATATATATATATACAGACAGACACATATATACATGTTCATGTATGTATACATACATATACAAATATATAAGCACACATATGAATAACAGTTGTATGTATATATACACATGCATATGTATATATACATACATATATGTATATGTATACACATATGTATGTATAAATCTAGCTGCTCTGTGAGTTCTAATAGTGGAAAATTATATAACTTGAAAGAATTCATAATTTAATATGGAAATATTTGCAAAGAAATATGATGTCAACTCACTATAATAAAAATAAAGAAACCCAGAGAAACTTACATAAGAAATTTAGAAGAAACAGTTGAAATAACATTTATTTTGTTTGGGTTTTTTGTGAACAGATCTTAATTTCCATTTTGACAGCTTTATCACTAGTATGATCTCAAACAAGGGGTTTTGTTTCTCTGGTACTCAGTTTTTTTTAAGTTGTTTCTAATGTCATTTACTACTTCAAATCAAAGACATCTATGTTCCCACTTCCAATGGGAATGGTCAGCAATGCCTTAACAGAGAAAGTAGAACCTCCGTTGTATATAAAAGCTTTTAGTAAATATAGGTATGGGAGAACTATACTGTGAGGGATGATTGATGTGAATGCACATGTAAGCAGCACACGTTTAATTTTAGCTAGGATGTAAAAGAAACAAAGGGGAAATAGATAAAATGAGTCTACAAACATATTGAATTCAAATTACATATGGCTTTAAATGGCAGAATATAGTGTTTAAATTTCAAGTGAAAGAGAATCAGGAGGGAACTAAGTACAAAATGTAAAAGATTGCAAATAGAAGGACATGTAGGAGGCTTTTTACAATTTCCTAGTAGAAAGACAATGAGAGACTGAACTAAGCCAGTGACCCTATGGTTATGGAGTAGAAGAGAGCTCCAAGAGATGCTATAAATAATACATGAGATTCTTAATTTAAGAAACTCCCAGATGAGGAGATTTCCTCTACTCTTGAAGGTCAGAACCTTCAAGTCACAGAGTCATAGAGAGTTGTTTAAAGGCCTGAATGGTGAAGTGATTTGTCATGGAACATAGGGACAGTATTGTGAAAAAGGCAGAATTTAAATTACTGAATACAGAATAAGAATTATTAGTTTTGGGGGCAATTATATGGCTTAGTGGATAGAGCACTAGCTCTGGAGTCAGGAGAACCTGTGTTCAAATATAAGAGTTCAAATCTCACCTCAGACATTTAACACTTAGTAGCTATGTGATATTGGTCAGGTCACTTAGCCCACTTACCTCACACACAAAAAAGAAAAAGAAGTAAAATAAGAAAATTATTTGCTTTGAGGCCAGTTTGTTGTCCATCATTACATTATTCTGCACATACTAAACATGTATCATACTTTTTCATTTATTATCACATATTGAATAAAGAGTTGGTCTCAAAATCAAAAAGACATAGTTAAAACTTCCTTGCAAAAGTTTGTGTTCCAAATTTGTTCTCCTTCACTTTCCCTCACGCCTCCCCCAGACAGCAAATGACCAAATTATATTAAACATGTGCATTACTATACATATTTCCACAATTATGGTGCATAAGAATGATCAGATCAAAAAGGGGGGAAAAGTGAAGAGGAAAACAAAAAGCAAGTAAACAACACCAAAAAAAGGTGAAAATTCAATGTTATAGTTCACATCTGGTCACCACTATCTCTTTCTGGATAAAAATGGCTCTCTCCATCACAAGTATATTGGAACTGAACTGAATTACTTCCTTGTTGAAAAGATCCATGACCATCAGAATTGATCATCACAAAATTTTGTTGTTACTAAGTACAATGTTGTCTAGATTCTACTCACTTGATTTAGCATAACTTAGCATACATGTCTCTCCAGACCTTTCTGAAATCATCCAGCTGTTTGTTTCTTATATAACAATAATATTCTATGACATTCATATATACCATAATTTATTCAGCAATTCTCTAATTGATAGATATCCACTAACATCCATCCACCACTAAGTTTACAGTTGCTTGCCACTACAAAAAAGTTTGCTACAAACATTTTTGTACATCTAAGTCCTTTTACCCTTTTTTATGATCTGGTTGGGGCACATACCCAGTAGAAACACTGCTGGATGAAAGATTGTTCAAAGTTTGATAGCCTTTTGGGCATAATTCCAAATTGCTCTCTAGAATGGTTGGATCTATTCACAACTCTCCAGCAATGTATTAGTGTCCAAATTTTCCCACATCCCTTCCAAAATTTATCATTATATTTTTCTCTCATCTTAGATAATATGAGAGGTTTGCAGTGGTGCCTCAGAGTTGTTGTAATTTGCATTTCTTTAATCAATAGTGACTTAGGGAATTTTTTTTCATATAACTATTAATGACTTTAATTTTTTCACCTGAAAATTGTTCATATCTTTTAACCATTTATCAATTGGAGATTGGTTTTTATTCTCATAAATTTAAGTCAATTATCTATATATTTTAGAAATGAGGCCTTTCAATGTTATGTTCTCCTATCCTTTGTACAAAATTATTACTCTTTGTAGATGATATGATGGTATTCTTAGAGAACCTTAGAGAATCAACTAAAAAACCATTAGAAACAATTCACAATTTTATCAAAGTTTCAGGATACAAAAAATCCATCTAAATCATCAGCATTTCTTTATATTACCAAGAAAGTCCAGTAGCAAGAAATACAAAAAGAAATTCCATTTGAATTAACTGTAGATAATATAAAAGTTTTGGGAGTCTACTTGACAAAACAAAGCCAAGAACTGTATAAACAAAAATAGAAAACACTTTTTACATAAATAAAATCAGGTATAAATAATTTGAAAAATATCAATTTTTCAGAGCTAATAGAATAAAAAAGACAGAATCATACCAATAAAACTGCCAAGAAATTACTTTACATAGATAGAAAAAAATAATACAAATTTCATCTGTAACAACAAAAGATTGAGAGCCAAAGGGTGGTAACTAATAGATCAACACCAGACCAAGTATCTGAATAGGTTTTGGGATGACAGAAGACACAAATATTTGGAGTGTAACAAATTTTTAGCAGAACATATTTTGCAAGAACTTCAGGAAAGATCTCTGTCAATCAAGCAATGGGCAGGGGTTTGCAATCCATGGCAGGTGGAATACCTAGAAACTAATTTAAAGAGTTAGAAAAAATAATAACATATTAAATATGTACAATCCTTTTAAACATATTTCCATATTTCTTATTTTGTGCAAAAGGGGAAAACACCATGAGAAAGAAAAAAAAAATGAAAGTACTATGCTTTGGTTCGCAATCAGTCTCCAGAGTTCTCTTTCTGGATGCAAATGGCATTTTTCATCTCAAGTCTACTGGAATTTATTTGAACTGCTACTTTGTTTAGTAGAGCCAAATCCACCACAGTTGATCATCACTAATCTTCTTATTATTATTTACAGTGTCCTCTTGGTTCTGCTCACTTCACTTAGCATCAGTTTATGTAAGTCTTTCCTGACTTTTCTGAAATCAGATAGCTCATAATTTCGAATGATCTTCCATTACATTCATATACCATAATCATTGATAGGCATCCTTTCAATTTCCAATTCCTTGTCACTATAAAAAGAACTACACAAACATTTTTTATAGATTTGGGTTCTTTTCCCTTTTGATGATTTTTTGAGATCCAGATCCAGTAATGACATTGATAGATCAAAGAGATGCATAGTTTTATAACCCTATGGACATAGTTCCAAACTGCTCTCCAAAATAGTTGGAACAAAATATTTATGTTTTTTACATGGAGATGTAAACTGTATATTTAAGATTGTCATTAGCAAATGGGTAGTTTGAAAACATATTGGAATAAAGTAGTTTGAAAACATATTGGAATAAACCTGGGTAGTATATAATTGTAAAAAGGAAAATAATAAATGAAAATGTAAAAAATAATGACTATGATACAGAAATTAATTACAAGATCTGACACAAATGAATTAGATGTATGAAGAGAGCTAATAGTCTGGAATCCTGTTCACATTTAGAATGGTTAAAAGCAGAAGTATAGATAGAGATAGAGATAGAGTTAGAGATATAGATATAAATATAGATAAAGAGATAGATACACATATATATTTCAAAAGGTCTTATACATTTGTAAAGAAATAAGAGGGGGAGGATATAAAATAAAGGGGAAATAAAGAAAGGTATGTAGATTAAAGAGAAGAAGATAAAGTTTATGGATTAATGGGAATGGAATAAAGAAAGAGGCAAAGAGACAACAGAGAAGATAAGGGAAAGATACTTGATGGAGATCATGGTATAGGTTAAATAATAGCAAGGCAAGATAGTGGGAAAAAAGAAAGGAAAGGATTCAACAGGGATAGGAAATAAACATTATGACAATGATAACAGTAGAATCTCCTAGAAAAAAATCAGTGGTGGTAATTATTGATCTCAGAAAAGTTAAAGCTAAAATAAATTTAATCAAAAGAGAAAATAGGGAAACTATATTTTATGTCAGTAATATTAATCAATATTATTTTAGACTATTTAAATTAACTAGATAATATCAAAGTTGAACATTGTGCTGTAAGGAAGAATGAGTTGGGAAATTTAGAAACATATGGAAAGACTTGGATTTATGAAACAGAGGACAAACAAGTATAATACAGCCTGACATAGATATATATGGATATATATATATATGTGTGTGTGTATGTGTATGATTATAGATATTTATGAATATGTATGTATGGATACACCAATATATGATGATGTATGCATATGGGTATATATTATATCCATCCATACATATAGATATAAATATATGTGTTTGTGTATAAATATATCTGTGCTTGATTGTAGCCTTCTTGGTGAAGATGGGGGAGAGAAAAGTGAAAAAAAAAAGAATAAAGTAAAAATACACAGCAGAGAAGAAAAGAAAACTTATAAGCAAGCAAAAAAAGATGGATAACTTTGAATACAATGTGTAGTATTTATTAGATAGACTTTCTTGAAATGGAAATTTGTTTTATATTGTGAATCCTCTCTCATCTTCTGCTATGCACATGACAATGTGTTTTTTTTTCTTTTTCCATTTGTTTTAAATAAACACATTTTTAAAAATAAAGTACATGCTAAAAATTTAAAAATAAATAAATTTTTCTGATGTCCCTTCCATCTCTAATTCTATGAATTACATTCTATAACCTTTTGAATAAAAACAAATGTACATAAAAGTCCTAGAAAATGAAAAAAATGCAAAGGACATATGTATTAAAGAAGAAAAATGGGATGAAAATAGAGAAAACAAAGATAATTTTTAAGATCACCTAATAGTAAAGGACTTTCACCACTTGAAGAAATAATAGCTTACATAGAAAAGAAATAGAAAAGAAATCAATGACAATGTGGTACCCAAAGACAAATGGGGTGGTGGTGAATACCAGTCATCTGAATCCAAACTTTACTGTGGTGTAACAGAACAGACAACTATTTCTTGACTAGATTAGATCATGTCGTAAAAGCTGGACTATCTTATGATACAATACTTTCTTTGTGTATAACTGCTTATTATCCTTTTTATAAGAGGTGGTGCTGGGAATAATAGTATACTTTTCACTTGATGGGCCTACAACGTGATGCTAACATTGCACTGGATTTCAAAAGTACAGTATATCCCCATGAAGCTTTCCAAATGGGATATTGATATTTCAGTTGTTGAGCCAATCTCTGCTTATATAGGCGCGATAATCTTGAGCAAACACACAAAGTTTCTTCCAGACTACTGCAGTGAAGCAGCTTCAAACACTGAGATATGCAGACAATTTTGATAGTGCATCTTGAGATACCAGCCTGAATTTTAAAGTAGAGAAAGCAGTTTGATTGAAATTCCATTCTCAGTTCTGGATAATAAGTTCCACTTGGCTCTTTGGGATTGCCTCTTTGTACCTACTATAACAGAAGCATAGACTTGCCTTTACTCAAAAGGAATCTCACCAATGTTCCTATAGGGAATTTTATTCACCCATTTTTATGTGACTGGCATCAGAAGTAAAAAGATACTTGATAATTTATTACTGAAACTGAGTAACTCATTTTCACAATTTTTTTTTGAATTGAGTAGAGCAGTTCATTTGTTTAGTTGTTAGTTGAGAAACAGGAAAATATCAGCTGGCTAATACCAGATGGAAAGTTTAGAATTAAAATTCCTTTTCTCAGTTTCTTAATTATTTTCTATAAAAACTAGTCAGATGAACTTTATAGAAATATTGGAAGGGAAAATAAGCTATGAACACTAAAACAATACCAAGACAGGTGATTTTGTGTGTATATCTTGAAGAGGAGAATATATATTGGAGGAAATTATGTATTATAATATACAATGTGTATATGCATATATATATGTGTGGGGGGGATGTATATACATGTTTAAAAATAAGATATAGGATATGTTAACATGTTTAGATGACTTCCTCTCAATTCAAATTCCAGATGGTAAAAAGTAAATTGATCAGCTAGCCCTAAAATCTACTGATTCTCTTCTCAAATATCTTCTTTCTGTGAGTGACATCCCTTTTGTCCATTTTAGAAATTTGTAGTTATCCTTTTATTCTTCCTCATTGTATCTCTTCTGTATGTATGTCACTAAAGCCCTGTAATCTAAATGTTCCTTAGATGTTGTTAATTCCCTTTTTTGTCTATTATTACTAAAATAATAGCACTCTAGATGTTCTCTCTGCCTCATTTTGACTCAGCCTCTTCTTCCTGGCTTACAGGGTCCTTTATAATTTCATCTTTAATCACGCAACCTATCTAACCATACTTCACACATTTTGCAATACATATTATATGATTAATTCGAGATATCTCTTGACTCTACATATATGCATGCACAGACAAAATAGAAACAGAGAACATAATTTAGTCACCATATGTGGGAAATCTAAAAAAAAAGAGCAAGTGTGTTAGGATTACTAGGTGAGAACTCAGGTTGTCTGGACAGTGACAAGGTGAGAATTCAGGTTGTCTGGACAATTACAAGGTGAGAACTCAGGTTGACTTGATAGAAGGAGCAAGCTCATTGACTGAAGTGGTTCTTCCCAGAAGTCCTTGCATTATCCCACGCCCATTCTCTGGGAGGATAAAAGAGGCAACATTGGGCCTGGAGAGCAGATTGGACTGGAGAAGGACAAGAGTTAAAGAGGAGAAGACTCTGCATTACATCAGGCTTGACGGGGCTCTCTGCAGGAAGGGAAGTCGGCTCTCTGCAGGAAGGGAAGTCACTTCTCTGGACAAGAGTTAACAGCAACTGCCTGGAGACAACGGTTCACTACAGGAAGAAGAATCTGTATGAAAGATTTGAGTAGACACAGCAGATCTCTTCCCAGAGAGAGATCTGGAAGCTTCTGGAGACAACAGCACACTACACATGTGTACCCAAGAGACATGTGATAAAGAAACTCACACACACACATATATCTATATATATATATATCTATATATATATATATAGATATATATATATATATATGTGTATATATAGATATAGATATAGATATAGATATAGATATAGATATAGATATAGATATAGATACATACATATATATATGTATATATATATATATATATATATATATATATATATATATATATATATATATATATGTAATGACACAACAAACAATATATTTTTTCTGACATTGCAAAGCTATGGATAAAGCTTCTTTCTGCTGGGGAAAGCCCCTGCTGATATTCCTCATCAAGAGTCAGTTTTAGGGTGGAGTCAAGATGATGGAGAATAGACAGATCTTTATCTGGGCTCTTCTTGGTGTCCCTTAGATCAACACCACATTACACCTCTGAACTGTTTTTGGAGTGACACAAATATTTGGAGTGTAACAAATTTCAGAAGGAAGATATTTTGGAAGAACTTCACAAAAAGTCTGTTTCAATCAGACAAGGTAGCAGGGCAGAAGGAAGAAAGGGAGAAGGTGAACCAGTGCAGACAAAGCTCAGGGACCCAGGGAGGTGTAGCATCTGCATGCTGTGGAATCCACCCAGAGGCTCTTAGCCAAAATATAGAAAGCATTGATTCGCTACTCTGTCCTAGTTGGAAACCAGTGGATCTGCAAATTATCTGGAGACATCCAATGCAAATAAAAAGGGCAAATATTGAGTCTCTGAACCCCTAAATAAGATGGGACATGGCCATGTCCTCTTGGATTGTAGTCAATAATCAGCTGTACAGCAAAATTAAACAATAAGTTTCAGGGGAAAGTATAAACATTCAATGAATCAGGTAAATTTCATTTACTTCTGATGAAAAGACCTGAGCCGAATAGAAAATTTGTTTTTCAACTACAGAACTCAAGAAGAGCATAAAAAGGTAAAAAAGAAAGAAAAAGCCTTTCTTTTAAAAGTTTTAAGAGTTCCCACACCCCTATGTGGGAAGATGATATCTTAACTCTTGATATCTGTATGTCTGTTATTGGTATGCTTAGAGGGACAGGCATACTTTGATTTTATTGTGATGACATAACAAAATGGAGGAGGAAAGCATATTCTACTGGAAAAAATAGGAAAATGGAGTTAAATTGGGGTAACTTACATCTCATGAAGAGGGAAAAAAGACTTATTACAATTGAGGGGAAACTATAGAGGGATGAGCATTGTGTGAATCTTACTTTCATCAGATTTGGCTCAAATAGATAATCAGATTTATTTAACTTATCCTATAGGGAAGTAGGAGGAGAAAGGGGAAAGGAAAGAGAAAGGCTAATAGAAGGGGAACAGAATTAGAAGAGAAAAGGTATAGGAAAGAAGAAGAGTTGTAAATGGAGAGGCCTGTTTGAGGAATGTATTAGTCAGAAGCAAAATATTAGTGAGAATGGAAAGGGAGAAAAGAAAGAGTAAAGTTTAACTTGGAGAAAACAAGATGGCATGAAATGCAAAGTTATTAGGATTACTAGGTGAGAACTCAGGTTGTCTGGATAGTGACAAGGTGAGAATTCAGGTTTGACAATTACAAGGTGAGAACTCAGGTTGACTTGATGGAAGGAGCAGGCTCATTGGCTGAGGTGGTTCTTCCCAGAAGCCCTTGCATTATCCCACGCCCATTCTCTGGGAGAATAAAAGAGAGGACTCCCAGAGATAGAAGAAGACTCTGCATTGCATCAGGCTTGACGGGGCTCTCTACAGGAAGGGAAGTCACTTCTCTGGACAAGAGTTAACAGCAACTGCCTGGAGACAACGGTTCGTTACAGGAAGAAGAATCTGTCGGAGAGATTTGAGTAGAAGACACAGCAGATCTCTTCCCAGAGAGTGATCCGGCAGCTTCTGGAGACGACAGCTCGTTACACAAAGTTATTAATTTTAACTGTGAATGTGAATGGGATGAACTCTCCCATAAAATGGAAGTGGATAGCATACTGGATTAAAATCTAGAATCCTATAATATGTTGTTTATAAGAACCAAATTTAAAGCAGAGGTATATTCAGAGTAAAAGTAAAAGCCTGGAGCAGAATCTATTATGCTTCAGCTGAAGCCACAAAAAAAAAAAAAAAAAAAAAAAAAGCAGGAAAATTAATCCTGATCTCAGATGATACAAAAGCAAAAATAGAACTGATTAAGAGAGATAAGGATGGAAACTATATTTTACTAAAGATTATCATAGAAAATGAAATAATATCAATACAAAATTTGTATGCAACATATGGTATAGCATCCAAATTACTAGAGGAGAAGTTAAGAGGGGTAAAAGAATTAGACAGCAGAACTATACTAGTAGGGGATCTCAACTTTGGCTCAGAACTAGATAAATTGAACCACAAAAAAAATAAGAAAGAAATCAAGGAGGTAAATAGAATTCTAGAAAAGTTAGATATGATAGACCTTTGGATAAAACTGAATGGTGATAGAAAGGAATATATATATATATATATATATATATATATATATATATATATATATATATATATATATATATATATATATTCTTGGCAGTACTGGAATCTACACAAAAATTGGCCATGTATTAGGATATAAAAATCTCAAAATCAAAATCAGAAAGGCAGAAATAGTAAAAAGGCATTTTTTCAGACGATGAAACAATAAAAATTACATGCAATAAAAGGTCAGAAGAATATAGACCAAAAATTAATTGGAAACTAAATAATCTAATCCTAAGGAATGACTATAGTAATCTAATATTTGACAAAACCAAACACCCCATCTTTTGGGATAAAAAATCACTATATGGCAAAAACTGCTAGGAAAATTGGAAATTATTATGGCAGAAACTAGGCATTGATCCATACCTAACACCCTATGCCAAGGTAAGGTTAAAATGGGTTCATAATTTAGCCATTAAGACTGAAATTATACATAAATTTGAAGAACAAAGGATCTCAGATCTATTAAGAAGTTAGGAATTTGTATCCAAAGAAGAATTGGAGCACATTATTGAATGCAAAATGGATAATTTTGTTATGTTCAAAAGTTTTTATACAAACAAAACCAATGCTTAGAAGGGAAGCAATAAACTGGAAAAAATATGCATTCAAAGATTCTGATAAAGGCCTCAATTCAAAAATATATAGAGAATTGACTCAAATTTATAATAATTCAAACCATTCTCCAATTAATAAATGGTTAAAGGATATGAACAAAATTCAGATGAAGAAATAGAAACCATTTGTAGTCATATTGAAATGGTGATCTAAGTCATTATTGATCAGAGACATGCAAATGAAGGCAACTCTGCAATAGCACTATATATCACTCATTGGCTAAAATGACAGGAAAAGACAATGATGAATGTTGCAGGGGGTTTGAGAAAACTAGGACACTAATACATTGTTGGTGGAATTGTGAACTGATTCAATCATTCTGGAGAGTAGTTGGAACTAGAGCCAAAGGACTAATGAACTATTCATTACCTTTGATCCAGCAGTGTTTCTACTGGGCTTGTATCCCAAATAAATTATAAAGGAGGGAAAGAGACATAGATGTGCAAAAATGTTTCTGGCAACCCTTTTTGTGGTGGCAAGAAATAAGCAACTGAGGAGATGCCCATCAGTTGGAGAATGGCTGAATGAATTATGTATATAAATGCTATGGAATATTATTGTTCTATAAGAAATGATCAGCAAATTGTTTTCAGAGATGCCTGGAGAGATTTACATTAACTGATGCTAAGTGAAGTGAGTGAAACCAGGACATCATTGTACACAGCAACAGAAAGATTACAGGATAATCAATTCTGACAGATTTAGCTCGTTTCAGCAATGAGATGATTCAGGCCAGTTCCAATGGTCTTGTGATGAAGAGAGCCACCTGCCCCCAAAGAGCACTGGAGACTGAGTGTGGATCATAATATAGTATGTTCATTCTTTCTGTTGTTTTTTGCTTGCATTTTATTTTCTTTCTCATTTTTTTTTTACTTTTTGATCTGATTTTTTTCTTGTACAATATGATAATTGTGGGAAAATATACAGAAGAATTACATGGTTAATATATATTGGATTATTTGTTGTCTAGAGGAGGGGTGGGAGGAAAGGGAGGGAAAAATGAAACACAAGGTTTTATAAGGGTGAATGTTGAAAATTATCCATGTATATGTTTTGCAAATAAAATGTTTTAATAAAAAAATACTCAATTTCACCTGCTCCCCTACCATGATGAGTCCCAATAGCTTATTCCTGGGCACTCCACTTTATTTTTCTTCTTCTTTTTTTTTCCCTGAAGCAGCTGGGGTTAAGTGACTTGTCCAGGGCCACACAGTAGGAAATATTAAGTGTCTGAGACTAGACTTGAACTCAGGTCCTCCTGACTTCAGGGCTGGTATTGTATCCACTGTGCCACCTTGCTGCCCCATCCCTGGATACTTTTCAATAATATTTCTACCTTGATGATGACATAAGTTCTCATAAAGTCATCCCAGACAATGGCTATGAAGCTTTTCTTCCCATATAGAAGGTGGTAAAAGTTCAGTTCCAAACAAAGTTGCCCTTTTTACTCATCTTAAAAGGCTTCTTTTCAGTTGGAATAGCAAGAGTTCAAATTAAGTGGGAAGCCTGAAGCAAATAAATAAAAGGAAATAACTAAAAGGGGGAAAGACAAAAATAAGAAAGCTACTTAAAAGCCCCACCTCCAAATTGATTAAAATTACTTCGAGGATTATAAAAAAATATTGAAAAATGAGAAAATATTTCAGAAAAAACATCACTGCAATAAAAACCATGCTTTAAAGCAGAACTTTCCTTTCAAGGTCACTTTTTGCCTAAGAAATATTTACATGATACCAGGTATATAAGTATTTAAAAGAGATATACAAATCAAACATTTTCTGATAATAAATCGTAATTTTCCAACCCCAACATTCAGTGATGTATAATTTAAGAAACTGGGCTTTAGAGGAATGTGTACCATCATCCCCTTTATACATTCACAGTAAAATAAAAGATCAATATAACAAGTATTATGAATTATCCAGATTCAAAGTAATAGTAGAAAGGAAGTCCAAAATTGCTAAAAGTATAAGTGAAATATTTCAAAGATTATATGCAGAAAAATAAGTTTAAAAAAAAAACAGAGTTCTGAGAAAATAAATAAATGTGATAAATGGAAGCATGGACAGGTCATCTCTAATGTGGTCTACTCATTGCTCAGAATGTACACTGGGGTGTGGAAAGAAGATATAAGAAATTCCATGAATATTTATGTTTAGCTAAAAAGAAGAAAGCAATTAATTTTTACAAACATCTAGTACATTGATTTTCAGTGACTGTATTACCCAATCCATATATTACACCAAATATGGTATATAAAGTTTTCAAAAGGAAAAAAAAAAGGAATCACATGATTTCAAATTAATAACAATGCTGAAATCACTCTTCCATTGGTTTTTAGTCTCTTTTAACATTACAATTTATATATGTCTGCAAATGTGAATTTGATCATATTATTTAGCTTAAACTTTATAATTATATAAAATAGAAAATGAAGTTTAAAAATCCTTACAGAGGAAATGCTTAATCATTCTTGGCAAGATATCTGGAGAAAAATTCAAAATTATCAAGAAGATTGTTTATAATGTACATTTGTGCCTATTACAATTAATAATGAACCTTGAGCCAAGTATATATTGTACTTTACTATCATTAGCTAATAATGGCTTAAAGAACTGATTTTGCAAAATAAGATTTTATTGATGACTATTATGTTATAGTAAAACTCTAGTAAATACAAAATTCCTTAAAAAACAAAACAAAAACAAAAAAAAAACTTCAAAATGGAATATCCCAAGCTGTTAAAAAAAATCTTTCAAACAAATATCTTTAGCCACTTTTGAACCTATTTGTTAAAAATGTAAAAACATAATAGCTTCTGTTTAGTTTACAATACAAATTGATAATTGATAAAGAATGTGGAGATTTACTATTTGAAAAGTTTCAACCCAGCTCACTTCATTACATCCTTAACTCAATCTCAGTATTTCACTTTATTTCAACTCACTTCACACAGAGATTCAGCTACTATTGAGGCTTTTCTGCAAACATTGAGTCCTCACTCAGATCAACATTTTATGAGGGGCCCTAGCCATGATCACTTCCCCTCTTAATAAGCTTATTGTCCAGACTTCACCTCCTTCCCCTAAACATTCTTCTTTATAGATGTTCTTTTTTTTCTGTTTAACTTTAAAGTCTTTAATATAGATTAGTTTGCTAGGATTTAAACATATTGCTTAGCACAATTCCTAGCTCATTGGAAGTATTTAATAAATGCTCTTACTTTATTTTATTTTATTTATTTGTTTATTTTCTTGGCATTAAAAGGACTAGGTAGGGATTGTAAGAGCAAAAGCATAGACTAGATTTCTTTTCTTGGGATTCAAACTGATTTCACCATACCAAAACTTGGCAAATTAATCTTGGCCTCAAATATCTCTGATAAAAGTCTAATATCAAAAATATATAGAAAATGAACTCATATGTAATACAAGTAAATTCATTCCCCAGATGATCAAAAAACATGGACAGCATTCAAAAGAGAAATTGAAAACTGTCAACAGCACTATGAAAGATTTCCCCATTTTGCTAATAATTTAGGAACTTCATGCTTCAGTGACTACCTGGAAATTTTTCAAATATAATAAAAAATGGAATAATAACCATTTTAAGGAGAGATTGCAGGACAAACACCATACTAATGCACTGTTATTAATGCTCTAAATTGCTCCAAATATTCCAAAACACTATTAGAATTTACATCTTCTGACACTTTGTTGAATATTATGTCAAAGACAAAAATAAAGGCCCAATATAGACAAAATAATCTAAATAACACTTCTGTGGTTTGATTATTAGAAACAAATTGCATAGTTGTCACTCAACATCACTATTTTTCATAAGTTAAATATTATCTGTTTTTAAAACTAATATTCAATTCTTAAAGTGTTACTTAATGAACAAAGATCTGTATTTTAAGCAAGGAAGCCCAAGGTTAATAATGATATTAATGACTAGAATTTATATAGTACTTACTGGTTTGTAAAATACTATTTGGTCTTTACAATAATTCTGGCAATAACTCTCTTATTATCCTATTTTACAGAAAACTGAGGCCAAGTTGCCATGATTAAATAATTTGCCCTGGATCATTAAGTTAATTAAGTGTTAAGCCTCAATTTCTAGACTGCAGATTTAGTTGTCTGTCCTTCCTTGAATCATCTAGCTTCTTCCCAGCTCTGAAACATACTCACTATGCATCCTCCAAATATGTGTTGTATCTTAAGTACAAACAAACAAAAGATATTCTGAAAATTACCACATTTATGAAAAATGTACCTAAGCAGGAACAAAAGGTATGAATTAGAAATCTAGCTAATTATGTTTAACTGGGAAGCAGATGGACATAGTTTCACTGTAGTGCTTAGTTAGATTCTGAATTAGCGTGAGACATGATCATTTATTATATTAGAGAGTAGAAGGGAAAATAAAACTTTCAAGGTTCAGGTTCCATGTGGCTATTTGGGTGGCCCAGACAGAAGCAGATTGTACTGCCAGAGATCTGATAATTATATAGAAACATATTTCCATGTATTTAAGGTTGAGTAATTTCATAAGCATTCTGTTGTCATATTCCTCCTGATTATGTGCTACAATTAGCATCAGTTAAAATGATTAAAAATAATTTTATAAATTTCCTTTGATTCTATTTATAAGCTCTTTTAAAAGACTCACATATACCTTATTTATACATTTCCCAGTCTCTGGAACAAGGTGTGGCAGAAATATTCAGTTCTCATCAGATAATAATGTTACATAGCCTAGTGTCATGTCAGATTTTTCTTTTAATAATATATGCAACATATAGCTTGGGACAGTAATGAAATATGGATCCAAAATTTCTCATTTCTACTTATTCTGCTTGGTCATCACTCTTATTTGGTATGTATAAAGTTCAGGAAAAAATAAAATAAGGAAATGGTAAACAACATGAAAGAGACAGAAACAGACCAATAGAAAAAGAGAGACAGAGATAGACATAAGCAGGGACAGAGAACATCTAGATGAACAATGGTTAAGTTAGCTAAATTAACCTAAAATTAACAAAGTCATTGTGGCATGGAGAAAAAACCAATGGGTTTATGATCAGTGAGAGAACCTCAGCTGTCTCTAGATGTTGATTATAATCACTTGTGAAATGAGATACTTGGACTGGGAAGTCTCTAAGGTCTTTTCTACCTCTGTTTCTTTAGATAACTACATAAAAATAAGAAGCCATGCCTGGCCAAAGTACTACCTTGAAAGAAATACATCTTTTGGCTGATCAAAGTCAAATGCCAAAAAGGTCTAGGAAAGGAAAAAAAAATCAATGGGAAGAAAAAAAAGAAGAAGAAAAAATGTGAAAGAATAATCGAGAGTGATGGCATCCAACAAGTGTGTAAGTAGATATTAGTGTATGTTTATGGAAAGAACAAAAAGAAAAGTCATTGAAAACATGAGAATTTATATATAGAAAGAGATTTCTATGAAGAAGAAATGAGACAAAAACCCAAGTACCCTGAATCAGCATCTCTATGCACTTCAATAGTCCTGAAGACATCATTGAATGTTTATACTGCAACAAATATATAAAATGATGTGTTGAAGAATCAACTGAAATATACCCACAATGTTTAGCTTATATAAATGAAATTGAATTATACATTTAAGAAATATTTCCATTAAAATTGTTTATATTTAAAAGTTTGGATACTTGAAGGATTATTTTTTTTTGCTATCCAAAAAAATATAACCTTATTTCTAGGATATGTTTGAAAATGGATGCTAAACATTTGTCCAAATCTATTTCTAATGCCCTGATAATTCCTGGCACATAGCAAAGACTTAATAAATGCTTGCTTCTTTTCTTTAATAATTTCAGTTCTTCAATTATTAAATGAGATTTTGATTAATATGCTGTAAAAAGAACAAATAAAATGACTGTTAACCAATTTAATAAGAAAGATGGGTGTTAATTATTGCATTCAATTAGAACTTAAAGGATTATTTTTTAAAAAATAACTTTATTTTCAAAAAATATGTAAAGATAGTTTTCAGCATTCACCCTTGCAAAACCTTGTATTACAAAATTTTCTCCCTCCTTTGCCCCTACCCCCACCATAGACAGCAAGTAATACAGTATTCATTAAATATGTAGATTTTTCTATATATGTATAGAATTGTATGTGTTGCATATATGTGCACAATTATCATGCTGCACAAGAAAAATCAGATCAAAAAGAAAAAAATGAGGAAAAAAAACAAAAAGCAAAACAATAAAAACAAAAAAGTCGAAAGTATTATGTTGTGATCCACATTCATTTCCCACAGTCCTTTTTCTGGATGTGAATGGCTTTCTCCATCACGATTCTATTAGAATTGGCCTGAATTAACTCATTGTTGAAAAGAACCAAGTCTATCAGAATTGATCATTGAATAATCTTATTGTCTTGGTTCTACTCACTTCACTTAGCATCAGTTCATATAAGGCTCTCCAGGCTTTTCTGAAATCAGCCTGCTAATCTTTTTTTAGAGCAAAATTATGCCATAATATTCATATGTCATAACTTTATTCAGCCATTCCCAACATGGACATTGACTTAGTTTCCAGTTCCTTGCCAATATAAAAAAGAGCTGCTACAAATATGTTTGCACATGTGGATCCTTTCCCCTTTTTTTAACCATTTCTTTGCAATACAGGGTCAGTAGAGACACTGCTGGATCAAAGGGTATGCACAGTTTGATAATTATTTGAGCATAATTCCAAATTACTCTTTAGAATGTTTGGGTCAGTTTACAACTCCACCAACAATGAATTAGTGTTCACGTTTTCTCCTCCAACAGTTATCATTAACTTTTTCCTGTCATCTTAGCCAATCTGAGAAGTGTATAGCAGTACCTCATAATTGTCTAAATTTGCATTTCTCTGATCATTAATGATTTAGAGCATAAAATAGTTATATTATTAATTTCTCTCTTAAAAGAAATGTTATTTCAGGTACAAATTAAATAAAGCCTTATTGTATTAGCTGAATGATGCTTATATATTTGACTTTGTACAATATCTCAAAGTAACAATTCCGATACATAACAATACCACTGTTCTAGGTAGGAAGCCAAATTTAATAACTCAAATTTCCTTAGTCAGAAATATCAATCTAGTAATGAATGAGAAAGGACCAAGTCTGTGATCCCATACTACTCCACAACAGAACCTCTTTGAGAGATTCTATGGCTATTGCCACATATATTTGGGGACTTAATACATATTTTTGATGATGTTGATGCTGATTACAATAATGATAATAATGGAGATGCTGCTGCTGTTTATAATGATGATGGTGGTGGTGGTGGTGGCAGGAGTAATGATGAATAGTGACAGTAGTGGTGATGGTAGTAAAGATGATGATTATGATCCTCACAATATCCCTGTATGGAAGGGCACATAATACACTGGCATTTTTCACATTTTTCTCATGCAAAAAAGAGCTTAAATAAGTTGTCCCAAAGCACTCAGATAATATAGAATTCATGTTCAAATTGATGACTTCTCATTTAAAGAAATGTTCATTCCCTTATAATATTCCCTATCAGTGATATGACAAAGGGAAAGAAAAAATGACTTCCTAGGTCAGTACCAAAGATTGGATTTAAATCATATTTGAATTACCATAACTGACATTTCTAAAGCACTTTAATATTTAGAAATAAATTTATATACATTATTCCCCTTGAGCGTCACTACTACCTTAACTATTTGAATTCTCACTTTTTTAAAATTTGAGAAAATTGATGCACTGAGTGATTTTTTTCCATATAAATCAATCAACAAGTATTTGCTAAAAACCTGTTTTGCATTAGACATTATATAAGGCCCTGAGGAAACAAATTCAATAAATGAAATAATCCATAAATGCAAAAGCTTTATATTTCACAGGAAAGACAAAAAAAGACATATAGAGAGTAAATGCCAGAAATGTCCCTGATGTTAAAATCATTCCCTCGTGAGTTTTTTTCCCCAAAAGTGGTAAGATATTGTTAGGATTACTAGGTGAGGTTGTCCAGACAACCTGAATTCTCACCTTGTCACTGTCCAGACAACCTGAGTTCTCACCTAGTAATCCTAACAAGATATCATTCAAATATGGGATGACTCAAAGGTCTTGATGTAGTTTTAAGCTATAAAGCATTTAAAGTTAAAACCTTACTAAGTTATGTAGAATATTTTGTATAGTATAGATATACAACAAAACTATTTACAATTATGAAATTATGCCTGAATTTAACAGATGGGTTCAAGCTTCTTGTTTTATAATTTATGGGAGTTCACATATAAGGACCCAAATGGAAAATCCAGTCTATGATAGTTTTTAAAAGCAGTTAGAAATCGTGCACCTATTTGAGTCCCACTTGGGTGTAGTTAAAATGAATCTGTATGTGAAAATATAGTAGTCAGTTTTGAACTAAATTGATCCATTTTGGCACAACCATTATAATTATTGCTGATCTGTGCCTTGTAGATGACAACTTTTCTTCTTCGTTTGTATATTATTTGAAATTTATGTTAATTAGTGAGCTGAATATTATAAACATACAAAAAGTTTGGCCCAAATTATGACTTTCCAGAATTCTTTTTCATGTGATTGAAAGAAAGGATGAGGAGGAGGAGGAGAGGAAGAAAAAGAAGAAGAGGAAAAGGAGAGGAGCAAGAAAAAGGAGAAGGAAAAGAAGGGG
Source organism: Sminthopsis crassicaudata (assembly GCF_048593235.1). NCBI lineage: Eukaryota > Metazoa > Chordata > Mammalia > Dasyuromorphia > Dasyuridae > Sminthopsis > Sminthopsis crassicaudata. The sequence continues at coordinate 719,205,641 of NC_133617.1, forward strand.
GAAGAGGAGAAGAAGGGGGAAGAGGAGAAGGAAAGTAGGAGAAACAAGGGAAGAAGTGGATGGAATTAAAGGAAGGAAGGAAGGAAGAGAGATAGGGAGGGAGGGAGGGAAAGAAGAAAGATGGAAGGAGGGAAGGAAAGAGAGGGGAGAAAGAAAGGAGAATTTTAGCTTTTCTTGTACTATTGTAATATCACTTGGGTACTATCTTTTAGAGATCCTCATTCACAGAAAAGGATTCAGAAGATGACAACCAAGCTCAAATAAAAGGATTATTTAGTTCTCTAGTAACTCATAACAAGAGACATCTAAATATAGTAACATGCTTAGAAGTAAATTTTAACTCTGGAAGTATGTCAATTTTAAGCTAGTCCATTAATTGTTTGTATCCAAAGGTACTACGTAGATGCCCCTTCACTGAAGAACTTAAAATAGATGCTTGATGAACATTTGGATATGTATTTTTTGATATACCAATCAGATCAGATGACTACTGAGTCCTCTTCTCCCTCTAATTTATGTGATTTTGTGTACATTGCTTTTTCTGTAAGACAAATATATGTACTTAGACTAATATAAAATTTTAAAACACATATCTTTCCATTTCTTCAAATATTTATTAATAAGAATTTGAGAAAATTGTATAAACATTTAGGTGTCTTCTACATGATAGGCATTGCGCTAGGCAGTGGGAATACAGAGTCAAAAACACAAGTGTTTCTTCCCTTAAGGAGTTTCAGTCTATTAGAGCAGGCAGAATTAAGTCAAACAGTTCATGTGTTCATCAAATAGTTCTTTTATTTAGGAGAATAATGAAAGCAAAAGCATAGCTTAATGTCTCTTGGTATTCTTTTTTAAAGAAAAAGTTTTTCTTATGTTTTTTTCTTAATATATCTTATTCACCTCTCATCGTTGGAGCTATTCATCATACCAAATAGAAGGAGGGTTGCAGTTCAACAAATGAACACCGACAAAATCAAATTGCATCTGTAATGTTCCACATCTATAGTATTACTCTCTAAAAGAGAGAAGGGGTGAGGTGAAAGGAAAAGGAAGAAGGGCCAATATGATATCTCTTCTTACAAGCCTGGTCATTATAATTAGATAGTAATTGATTTCAACCTTTGTTGCTGCTGCTGTTATTCTTTCAATTTATATTATTTTAGTCATTGTGCATGCTATTTTCCTGGTGTCACAGTAAAGAGATTGTAGAATATAGTGTCTGGAAGAACTGATTTCAAATATGTTCTCTGAAGCTTAAGCCAATGTGTGCCTAGGCAAGTCATTTGAACTTTGTTTCTATTAGTTTCATCAATTATAAATTGAAGGGTTGTAGGAGCATCAAAAAAGACAATATTATTCAAAAATAAAGTGCTTAAGACAATGTTCAGTATGTAGAAGATATTTTATAAATGCTTCCTCTCTTTCCTCCTGTCTTTTACTTAGCTTTGCATCAACTGATATGTCTTACTGTGCCTTCTTGTATTCTCCATGCTTCACAGCTCAGTGATATTCCAGCGCATTCTGATAGTGTTTGTTTAGCTAACCATATTCTCAATAGATAGGCAAGTACTTTATTTCTAGTTCCTTTTTTCCACCAAAAAAAAATGTTACTATAAATAGGTTGATGTATGTCTCTTAGCAATTGTTCAAAGGTGTTAAAGATAGCAAGTGATTTTATCTCAATTTTGAAATGGGGATTTTTAAAGAAAACAGAAAAAAAAAGTTATGTTCTTCACTCTTGATCATGTTGTAAGACCAGAAATCAAACCCAGATATCCCATGATACTTTCCCAGTTATTTAATAGATTGAATAAACTTGTAGCTATGAGAGAGGAGTCAAACCAGCAGAATTTGTCTGTTTTTCTATATTGGAAATTTCCAATGAAAACTGAATGGAAGCACTTTAAAACACCTGTCACATATTTGAGAGACTTTCCTTGCAGGTGAAATGTTCAGATATTGTTTTAAATGGAATCAAAACAGAGGCTACACTAAAGATAGTTCAAAATTCTACAAAAAATGTACATTACCGGTGCAGCAGTTGATTTGCATACAACCTGATCTTTTGAAGTATTGCTTTAACTATAGGAAGGAAATACATTCAGGATTATTTTTTTCTAGCATGAAAGTAGGCTAAGTGTGAATTTTAAATTATCTAATGTCAATTTTAAATCTTACATGTTTCAAAATAAATCTTTCTCCTTCAGAAGAGTTGCTTGTCTATCCAAATGTCATTAGAATCCAAAAAATGCCATATTAAATAATGTTTAACATTCCTGACTCCAGTGAGGAAAGTTAAGAATTAATAAATGGGGATTGCATTTGAACTTGTTATGAACTGCAATCAGTTTTGCATAATTATGTATGATACTCTAAAGGAATTGATACATAGAATACGTGATTAGGTAACAATATGAATTTAAAAAAAGAATGGGAAATTAACATCATGTATTTCTCCTAATGAACCAATTAAGTTAAATTAGGGAGTCTAAAGGCCATAAAGAATGAAAACTTTGGAAATTTCAAATCAGTTTAAATAAAATGAAAACAAATTTTGTAAATTCCAAAGGCACATTTTACCTTCTCATCTCTTTATCAGTGAACAACTCCTTTCCATTTCAGTCCAGCAGTCAGTAAAATTATATATTATTGTATTCTGTAATTTATCTGCTGCCCTTCTTAGCCCATAAACATACAAAAATATAGTCATGAATATATTCTGCACCAATATTTTAAGATTACCTCAATATCAATCAAAAAAAATCCAAAGACTTGAGGATATTCTTCAGTGTATGTATAGTCTGGGTACTAATAGGACTGTTGATTCAGAGCTAAAAGGTATCTTAGGGAAACTCTAAGTCCAATCAGCCTTTTATAGAACATTAATAATAGTGATAACAATAACTATAATTTATGTAGGACTTTAAAGTTTCCAGACTATTTTATTCCATTTTACCCACACAACAATCCTATGAGATAGTAACTATTATTATCCATATCTTATAAAAGAAGAAATTGAAATTGAATTTACAATTTGCTGACCCAGAATGATATAGCTACCAGGGGTCTGGGACAAGATTGCAACTCAAGTCATTCTGAGTCCATTGTTGTTGTTTAATCATTTTTCAGTTATGTCTAACTCTTTGGGACCCTTTTAGGGTTTCCATATAAAAGATACTGGAGTGGTTTGCCATTTCTTCTCTAGCTCATTTTATAGCTGAGGAATCTGAGGCAAACAGGGTGAAGTGACTTATTCAAGGTCACACACTTATGAATTTCTGGGGCCAAATTTGAACTCAGGATATAGGCTCTTCCTGACTCCAAGTCCACCACTCTACCCACTGTGCCATCTATATCCTTCAGCGTCTAAGTACAGCATGTTAATCATTATATTCTCTAGCTAAGAAGAAAACATATCTAAAAGGTTTAAGAGATTTGATCACAGGAAATTCCACAACTGGAATCTGAAAATGTTTTCTAAACATGGAACATGGAATTCTAAAAGAATAGTAGGATAATACTTTTCAAGATATCAGAGAAAAGTAAATTAATCCATAATATATAAAATCTATACAAACTCATGTTGGAATTTGATGAGCAATACAACCAAGCATTTCAAAAGAAAAGTAAAATCAGTTATTGCATTGTGATTAGCTCCCCTGAAATCTATGATTTCCTCACTTCCTTATTCTAGAATCATTCCACTATCTTTCCCCAAAGTCTTTCTATTTAACTATTAGTCTTTCCATTCTGCCCACTGATAAATTGCTTTTGGGCAGGTGAACAAATCAGAATCTGAAGAAAGAGGGGGGGAAAGTAAGATTCTTTCAAATGCAGAAGCTTAGGATCCAATTGCTTTTCTGTGATTAAATTATAAACAGAAGCATTTTAATTCACAGCCTCCTTTGCTGGAAATTCTGGTATGTCAACTCACTAATAAGTGTGGGTATCCCCCCTCAATTGTAGATGCATTTCTATTTTTCTTTATTCTTTCTCAATAAGAAGTTCTCATGAATTCAATAATCATCTTTATGAATATGATTCTCATATCAATTTATTCAGAAGGAATTGATAAAAATGAGAATGATGTAAGAAAATGCTGAAAAAAGAATTGATAGCTTGATAAAAGAGATATAACAATTTACTGATGAAAAGAACTCTGAAAAATCAGATTGACCAAATGGAAAAAGAGGCACAAAAATTCCTTGGAAGGAAAATTCTTTAAACATAATTATTGAGAAAGTAGAAGCTAATGACTCTAGAAGACATCAAGAAATAATAAAAACAAGTCAAAATAATGAAAAATAGAACATAATGTGAAATATCTCATCAGAAAAAAACAACTGACCTAGAAAATAAATCAAGGAGAGATCATTTAAGAATTATGAGACTACTTTAAAATCATGAACAAAAAAGCTTGTGCAATATATTTCAAGAAATAAAACGGAAAATTGCTTCCAAATTCTAGAACCAGAGAGTAAAATAGATATTGAAAGAATCTACTAATCTCCCCATAATGAAAACTCCCAGGAATATAGTAGATGCATTCCAGAGTTCTCAGGTCAAAGAAAAAATACTTCAGTTAGACAGAAAAAAGCCTATTCAAATACAGTAAAATCACAGTCAGAATCATGCAAGAATTAGCAAAGATATTGCTGGATCAGAGGGTATTTACAGTTTTTATAGCCCTTTGGACATAGTTTCAAATTGCTCTCCAGAAGGATAGGATTAGTCCGCAACTTTATCAACAATGCATTAATGTCTCAGTATTCCTATATTTCCAACAAAGAAATATATTCTTTATACAGCAGAATTATTCATGTTTTGTTTTGTTTCCATGAGAATTGAATAGGAAAAAAAGTGAACTTGTAGAGAGGAATGACTTTTAAAAGTTTGAAAAATATTTGAGTGGCCTGAACTATTACATATTGAAGAATTGAAAATCTAAAATCACTCTCTGAGCAAATTGAATGAAAAAGCTGAATTTAGAGTATTTTATGAACTGACCTTATCCTAATCACAGCTTGACAAAAAAAAGTAAATCACCAGATTATATGAAATATACTTGGTTGGGTAGAATAAATCTCAGAAAGTTAGCTTTAAAAAGTCTCACAAATAGATACAAATCCTAAAGTGAGTATTGCCATAAATCACACAAAAGAGCCATCAACTTTTTGTGTACATCAGATCTAAATCTATCCATTTAACCTATTTTAATATAATTGTAGGACATAGAATATAGGGACATGCCAGTTCCTAAAAATTTTATGAAGAACTCAAAATGCAAGACCTTACTCTGTCTCTACATACTATTCATTTTTTTATTAAAAAAAAAAAAAAAGATGTAAGTGCCTTCTATTTTGTGGATCTGTCCAAAGGGAAGATGGCCTCAACATGGATCTTTCCCTTCAAGAGCATAGGTTTTTGAAGGTTGGGAATGGACTTGGAAACAATATGAGATTGTTGGTCATACTGTGAATGGATCCAACCATTCCGGAGAGCGATTTGGAACTATGATCAAAAAGTTATCAACTGTGCGTATCTTTGATCTAACCAGTGTGTCTACTGGGCCTATATCCTAAAGAGATATTAAAGGAAGAAAAGGGACCCACATGTGCAAAAATGTTTGTGGAAGCCCTTTTCATAGTGGCAAGAAACTGGAAACTGAGTGGATGCCCATTAGTTGGAGAATAGCTGAATAAATTATAGCATATGACTGTTATGGAATATTATTGTTCTATAAGAAACGATCAGGAGAATAGTTATAGAGAGGCCTGGAAAGACTTACATGAACTGATGCAAAGTGAAATGAGCAGAACCAGGAGATCATTACATGGCAAGATCAATATTATACGATTGTCAATTTTGATGAATGTGAAACTCCTTCCAACAATGAGATTATTGATGCCAGTTCTAAATATCTTGTGATGAAGAAAAGCCATCTACACCCAGAAAGAGGACTGTGGGAACTGAATGTGGGTTCACAATATAAAATTCTTAATCTATTTGATGTTTACTTTAATTCTTTTTTCTTACTCATTGTCTTTCCTTTTTGATCTGATTTTTCTTGTGCAGCAAGAGAATTGTCGAAATAGGTTTACACATATTGTATTTAACATATATTTTAACATGTACAACTTATATTGGATTGCTTGCCATTTAGGAGAGGATGGGGGGAAGAAAGGGAAAATCTGAAACACAAGACTATGCAAGGGTCAATGTTGAAAAATTATCCATACATTTGTTTTGAAAATAAAAGGCTTTTAAAAAATGGAAACAATACGAGAATCAAAATTAAAACTAAACTATAGAAATTAATCCTAAGGGACAATGACAATGGAAAAATCAGGAATGTCCCTGTTAAGAGTTGGCAAATAAAGGAATCTAGGGGTTCCAAGAAATGGTGGTGAAGAGAAAGACTAGGTAGTGAAGAGACAGAGATGGGAAATGAAATGTCATGAATATGGAATATAAATAGATTAGTTTATAATGAAATGTGAGTAAAGGAAAGTCATGTTATGAGTCTAGTTAGGTAAGATAGATCCAAGATAATGAAAGGATTTCAATTGAGTGACACTATATTTTCTTAAGTGTATAGGAACAATCATTCAAAAAAATGCTTAAAGCCTTCCAAAGAGAGAAAATAGCACTACTATCCAGTGAAGTCTATTCCACTTTGTGCTAGGCATGGCTAGATTTTGTATAAATTGCTTGCCTTCCTGTGGTATGGTTTTTCTCAAATATCAAATCAAAAGTTCACTCTTAGTAACTTCTACCCATTGTGCCTGTTTATGCTCATTGTAGTCAAATAGGCCTAAAATTCCCCACACTTGAAGAAATCAATCATGTCCTCCCTGAATTTTACATTCTCATGGGTAAACATCATAATTTCCTTCATTATCCTCATTTCATAAAATATCTGCATTGTACTTAAATAATATTGAGACATATTGTTAAATTCACTGGTATATACTTTATTTTCCAGATAAAATTAGCTTATTCTACTTTCTAGCTTTCTTTCTGGCTTCTCTTATCTTTGTGCCTTTGTTCCTGTTATTCTCTGTTCCTAGTAGAGATGTTACATTAATCTATATATTGCATTTTTTTTCACTTTCCTCAAAGTTGATCAGGTACTACTTCTACCACTTCTCTGATCAACCCTTCCCTAGATTACATTAGGTCATCTTTTCTCCATCTTCTCCTGTCCTTTTATGCAGATTGTAACTTGCAGTTTTATATTTTGTTCTCTCTCTCTCTCTCTCTCTCTCTCTCTCTCTCTCTCTCTCTCTCTCTATATATATATATATATATATATATATATATATATATATATATATATATATATATATATATATATATATATATATATACATATATATGTATATATATATAAAATCACTTTCTCTCAATATGCATGTCTTTTCTTTCCCCATCCAAAAAAATCACAAACAAGATGAATATAAGGTACATTCATTACTGTATTTCTAGTTCTTAGCACAATTACTTGAACACAGGACCCCTTAGTAAACTTTTGTGGAATGATAAATAAATGAATTATTTGTGTCTAGGTCTTATTTCCTATAGAAGATTAGGCATCTAGATGATGACTGTCTTTTTTTTTTTCCCCTGAGGCTGGAGTTAAGTGACTTGCCCAGGGTCACACAGCTAGGAAGTGTTAAGTGTCTGAGATGAGATTTGAACTCAGGTCCTCCTGAATTCAAGGCTGGTGCTCTATCCACTGCACCACCTAGCTATCCCAGCATCTAGATAATACAAAAGATTGAGTACTGAGATATGAAGGCCAGAATTTAAAACTTGCTTCAGTCACCTATTAGAAATGTGATTCTAGGTTAATTTAGCCACTCTAATTTTCACTAATTCTTGCCTTTATAAAATGGAAATAATAGCATCTATTTACCTAGAGTTGTGACCAAAAAAGACAAGAAATAAAGCAAACAAAAAGAACTTTAGCAAAATTTTAGGATATTATATAAAAGCTAGCTGTAAGAGTAAGGGGACTAGCTTATTGATACTCAGTATGTCTCCCAATACCTAGCAAAGTGTTATGCATATAACAGATACTTAGAAATGTGTGTTGAATTGCGAACTTTTAATTTGTTTGCTTTTTAATTAAAGTAAGACCAAAGAGTCCAACAGACACAGGTTTTGTTTTTAAATAAGATGTAGAAGATGGTAAAATTTCTTTAATATTTCTTTAAATAATTACTCAAAACAAATTTTATCACTTCAGAGCACCCAAAAAGACAGAGTAGCCCATTTTCCATCCAAAGATCATTTAGAAAGTCAGCAGAAATTTTTCATGACATCAAGGTGGGAGAACAGTGTGCAATCCTGGTACAGGCAGTGATCAGCCTAGTCCCAGCCCCAGCCCTGGCCCAGCCCTGTTCCCAAGCTAGCAAAGCAAGAACTAGCCTATGGACCTCTGAATGAGCAGCAGCATCAGTGGCTTTCAGACCTTCATTCCACATACATCAAAGAAAACTTATGTTCTTAAAAAAAAAAAAAAAAAAAAAAGTTAATCAGTAGGAAAAGAGGACTTTGAGAAACCAGCAAACTAAGAGTGAGAGTAAATAGTGGTGGTGATGACAACTATTGAAGAAGGTCTCTATTACTTTAGCATACTAACTCTTACAGCTTCAGTGGGTGGGGACACTCAGAAAAATTCCAGGGCAGAAGTCCTTAAAATACATCTGCACAAAACTCTTGAAGCTTGGGAGAGTGCACTCTCTCCCTGAAAACAGAGACTTACTTTAACAAAGAGATAAAAGCTGAGTAATAGGTTAGAAAAATTAGCAGAAAATAAAAAGTAGTTTCTGACCAGAAGTTATTATGACAGCAAAGATCAAAATACAGTCAGAAGAAGATAAAGTAAAAGCTCCTACATCCAAAGTCTCCAAGAAAAATAAGAATTTGTCTCAGGCATGGAAGAGCTCAAAACAGATTGTGGAAATCAAGTAAGAGAAATAGAGAAAAAATTAGGAAGACAATTGAAGGCAATGCAAAAGAAATTTTAAAAAGATAGGGTAATGGGGAGAAGAATGCTTTTAAAAGCAAACTTTGCCAAATGGGAAAGGAGATACAAAAGCTCACTGAGGAAAATAATTGCTTACAAATTAGAAATAAGCAAATGGAAGCTAATGACTCTGTGAGAAATCAAGATAAAATAAAGAAGAAGAAGAAGAAAAAGTAGAAAGATGTGAAATATCTCATTGGAAAAATAATTGACCTGGAAAATAAATCCAAGAGAAATAATTTTAAAATTATGATGTATCTGAAAGTCATGATCAAAAAAAGAACCTAGACATCATTTTTCAAGACATCAAGGGAAAACTGTCCTGTTATTCTAGAATCAGAGAGTAAAACAGAATTGAACAAATCAATGAACCATCTTCTGAAAAACATCCCAAAATGAAGACTCCCTGCAATATTGGAGCCAAATTCTGGAACTCTCAGGTCAAGGAGAAAATTTTACAAGCAACTAAAAAGAAACAATTCAAATATAGTGGAGCCGCAGTTAGGATAACACAAGATTTAGCAGCTTCTCCATTAAAAACAAAACAAAACAAAATAAAAAAAACATAAGGGATTAGAATATGATATTCTGAAGAGCAAGGGAGTTGGGATTACAGCTAAGAATCACTTACCTAGCAAAATTGAGTATAATATAACAGGGGGAAAGGTGGATATTCAATGAAATACAGAATTTTCACACATTCATGGTGAAAAGACCAGAGCTGAACAGAAAACTTGATTTTCAAATAAAGGACTCAGGTGAAGCATAAGGGAGTACCCAGGAAAGTAATATCATAAGAAACTTAATAAGGTTTATCTATTTATATTCCTACATGGAAAGATGATGCTTGTAACTCATTAAACATTTTCATTATTATGGCAGTTAGTAGGAGTATATATAGACAGAAGACATAGATGTCAGTTTAATATGAAGGGTTAATATCTTTTTTTTTAAAAGAAATTAAGGAATGAGAGGGGATTGTACAGGGACAAAGGGAAAGGGAGAAGAGGAATAGTGTAAATTATCTGACATAAAAAGAGATAAGGAAAATCTTTTGCAGTGAAGGAGAAGAGGAGGAATATAAGGAGTGAGCAAACTACTTTAATCAGAACTGGTTCAAAGAAGATATAACATAAACTCTCAATATGGATATAGAAATCTTTCCTACTCTGCAGCAAAGTAGAAGAGGAATGGAATACAGGAAGAAGGAAACGTGATACAAGGGAGGGCACATTGGTGGAAAAAGTAGTCAGTAACAAAATACTTTTGAGGACAGAGAGGGTGAAAGAAGAAAGAATAGAATAAATGGGGGGAATATAGTTATCAATAGTAATTGTAGAAATAATTTTGAAGTAAGTTTCTCTGATAAGGCTTTATAGCTCAGACAGAGAGAACTTAGTCAAATTCATTAACAATAATGATACATGCCCCAGTTGATAAATGATCAAAATGTATGATCTATACCCATCTATTGACCAAGCAAAACCACTACTTAGCATGAATACTAAAAGAGATTAGAAGAAAGAAAAAGGAAAAGGACCTATGTGTACAAAAATTTTATAGCAGTTCTCTTCTTTGGGAAGAAACAGAAAATTGAGGGTATGTCCATAAATTAGCAAATGGCTAAATAAATTGTGTTATGTTATTATGATGGAATATTATTGTCCTATGAAAAATGATGAGCACCATGCTCTCAGAAAAAAAAAAAACCTGGAAAGTCCCCATGAACTCAAGCCAAGTGAAATGTTCTATATACAAAGTAATAGCAATGTTCTGTCATGACCATCTATAAATGATTTTGCATTTCTGAGCAATACAATAATTTATGAATTCACTAAGGGCCTTATAATAAAAATAATATTCATATCCAAAAAAGGAACTGATTGTGTATAAAAACATATTGAAGTATACTTCCTTTATTTCTTTTCCCTTCCCCCCATTCCAACAACTTTATTTTTAAGGAGTTGTTTTCTTCACTCAATTTCTGTGTCTCCTTTTTCAAGGTGTTGGCTCTTTTTCTCACACTTTCATACTTCTTCTACATAGCAGTCATCTATTTTCCCCATTTTCCTTGTATCTATCTTGTAACATTCTTTTTGAACTTTTCCAAGAGACCCTTTTGAGCTGGAGACCAACTTATATACCACTTTGAGGCTCCATCTGAAGGCATTTTGCTTTTGCTGTCCTCTTCCAAGTTTTTGTTCTGATCTTCTCTTTCTCCATAGTAGTTTTCTATAGTCAGAGCTCTTTTTTTCCCCTTTCTTTAAATCATTTTTAAAAGTTGAGTTCTACTCCTAGGGCACAGGGGATATTGTTCCAAATTCTTTGCAAGGATCTCTCACTGACTATGCTGGGCTGGGACAGAGAATGGTGGTGCTTCAGGCTATACCACTGTGCTTAGTGGATCTGGCCAAGTCTCACCTGTAATGCTGCAGAACAATTTGCTTTCTGTAATTGTGTTGAAGGTCTGACAGCTGAAATACTGATCCACTGACCTTCTGAACCAGGACATAATAACCAATTCATATTTTGGCTAAGAGCCGCCTGCTAAATTCCCCCTGCCAGGTCTCCCCTATTTAAACTCCCCATTCAGGATCTCTCCCCACTGTGCATCAGCTGGTCTATATCCCCCTCTGTGTAATGAGATAAACTTTTCCTGAAGTTCTTCCAAGATATCTTAAGCTAGAAAATTATTACATTTCAAATGTTTCTTGATTCTGTCATTCCAAAATGCATGTAGAAGGCTGATCCAGTGTTGATACTGAGGGAAATTAGGGAGAGCTCAGGCAATGTCCAATCTACTCTTCACCATCTTGATTCCATCTCTCCTCAAGGCCTTATTTCTTAAATGTATAGGAAACATATCTAAATTTATAAAAAATAAGAGCCATTCATTCCCCAGTTGTTAAGTGGTCCAAGATATAAGCAGATAAATATCAGAAGATGAGATCAAAGTTATCAATAATTGCCTGAAAAAATACTCAATTACTATTAATTAGGGAAATATAAATTAAATTAACTCAGAGACAACACTTCATATCTATAAAATTAGATAATATGACAAAAAGGAAAATGGCGAATGCTAGAAGGAATGTGGAAAAACCGGGACTCAAATGCTTTGTAGAGTTGGGAACAAGTCCAACCATTCTATAAAAATAAAATTTGGAACTATGCTCAAAGGACTATAATTATAAAGCTGTGCATACTCTTCACTTCAACTAGTGCTGAAAGAAAGGAGAAAAAGACATATTCATAGAAAACTATTCACAGAAGCTCTTTTTGGGGTGACAAAGAATGGGAAATTGAGGGGACATCCATCAACTGGGGAAATGGCTAAACAAGTTGTGGTATATAATTGTTATAGAATACTAGAAAATCATAACAGAATGGTTTCAGGGAAACCTATAAAAGGAAAATATAAAATGATGCAAAGTAAAGTGAGAAAAATAATAGAACACTGTACACAGTAACAGAAATATTGCATACAATTTTTTGCAATTTCAATTGCAATTTGCAATTTCAAATAATGATTTGTTAAAGACAACTTCTCTGTTCAAGATAATGATCCAAGATGCTTCTAAAAAACCTATGATAAAAATGCTTTCCAACTCTAGAAAGTGAATTAATGGACTTTGAACATTGGTTGAAGCATACTTTGTTTAAACTTTATTTTTCTTGCATTGTTGAGTGTTTTCTTTTGCAATATGGATAATATGAAAAAAGCTATAATTGTGAGACAGAGAGATAGATAGATAGATAGATAGATAGATAGATAGATAGATAGATATAAGATGGGTGGATACAAACATATACGCTTACAATAGAAAATGTTAATTTCTGTTTCTTTTTGAGATTGACATCATTATTAGATACTGCTATCTGGACTCTTCTCCTAATTCTTTCCACATTTTCATGTCCTTCATTTTCAAACAACATTCACACCCTGGAAAATTCTCTGTCCTATGACCTTCTAAGCCTGGAAAACCCCTGTACTCTTGAAGCCCCTTTCTCTGATTATTAAGTTTCTCTTAAAACCTCTTTTTTTGAAGGAAATGGTCGGGATAGACAATTTTTATTCCTCCCCCAAAACTATCTTTGACCCTTTATTCACCATGTCCTTTATATGTGTGTTCTTTCTAATTTTTTTTTATGTATCATCATCCCTTGCTAGAATGTAAGCTCATCAAGAGTAAGAAGTTTATTTTTGTTTCTATTTGAGCTCCCAGCGTTTTAGCACAATACCTGACATAAGTAAATATTTTAAAAGTGCCTGTTGACTCTTTGAAAGGATTTACATTTGAGTTAGGATGTTGTACTATGTGATTTCTTAAGTACTTTATACCACTAAGATCTTAATATTCTGGGCTTTTTGTGACATCTTCCATTAACAGTCATAAGATAGAGTGTTCTTTTGTGAGAAAATTCATGCTATTTCAAAACAAGCTTGGGTAATGTATGTTTTTAATTCTACTCAAGCAAAAACTGCTGTTTTTCACAGCATAACTTCTGCATAGCGGGAAAAAAAGATGCTAAATCTGCCATTACTTCATTCTCAGTGCCTTCTGCAAAAAAACTGGGAAAACTGAGTAGAGTCAGTTTTATTCCATAATTCTGATTTCATCCTCTTTTTGTTTTTCTTATTATATGTGCATTATTTCTTCTCTCCATCTGTCTTCAACTTTACAATGGCCAAAAGGAGATGTATTTTGCCATGTTTATAGAAGTGTTCATCACTTAATCATTATAAAGAAAATAAAATTTGAAGAAACTCAGGCAGATTATATCTTCATCTTTTTAGATGATTTTATTTTGCTTTTAATAATGATTTTTGCCTGTGACACACATACATATACACACACACACATATATATGGACATATTTGTCTAAGCCTTTTTTGTTGTTGAGTCATGTCTAACTTCAAAAGCTCAAATGAGAGTTTCTTAGCAAAGATATTGGAGTATCTTTGCCATTTCTTTCTCCAGTGGTTTAGGAACACAGAAGTTAATGACTTGCCCAGGATCACACAGCTAATATCTGAGCCTAGATGTTAACTCAGGATTTCCTGACTCGAAGCTCAGTGCTCTATAAAAGCTCTATGAAAGCATTTACATATGTACCTCTATATATGTGTACATAAACACACACACACACACACACACACATATCATATATGTACTTTAGAGAGGTCTCCCTATGCAATGATTTAGTGAAGAGGTAATTAACTTTTGCTTTGTTAACTTAAAAAAATAATAATTATCTAAATGTAATTACATTCCTTTATGGTATTATATATTTTATTTTATATGTTTAAAAGTAATATTCTGAGAAAAGATCCATAGGCTTCACCAGACTAACAAAAAAACAGTTAAATATAAGGGCATGACCAAGAAAATATTGAAAATCTCTATTCTAGAAGAAACATCCAGATATAGAAACAAGGTTAACTTTACATTCTGGATTTCATTTTCTTTGATATACCCTTGGAATTAAGAATATGATTTATGAATGACTCATTAGAACAATACTAAGAAATAGCAAACTTCATTAATTATGTATTAAATATTTCCATTCCATTGAATGTATTTGCCCTCACCTATCTTACCTCAACTGTTAAGGAAACATTTGGAACATTTGGAACAAAAAAAAAAAAAAAAAGGCTGACTTGATTACATAATAAAAGCTATTTATCTATTCACTAAAACAATTCAAACTTCTTGACCAAAAAGAAAGAATTATGATATCAGGAAAGGTTTTATCCTATAATCAAAATAGGAAATTCCCTTACCTGTATTTTTTCACTCTTCTTCAACCTGACAATGATAGAAATGGTCAGGTTTCTCTACTTAAGTATGACATGGATAGCAATTATAATACAATGTAATATAGGCAAAATATAATTTTTAAAAATTAGTTGTACTAATTTCTTTTTCTTATATATGCACCTATATATGTATGTACATATTTGTTTATATACATATATTATGAATATATATTCTATAGGTATAATTTAGGTATAATCTACAATTGCAATTGTAGATTATATTCCTATTGTAGAATCCCCCTCTCTATACATACATGTCAGCATTTCTTTTTATTGTTTTATTTTCATCTGAGTTTTTTATTATTTTCTGCAACATAGTCTTAGAGAGATATCTGGTCAATTCACATGTAAGTGACTTATCCATAGTCACTAATCTCATATGTATCATATGTAGAGCTTTAACCCAAGTTTTGCTGATTGCAAGATCAGTCTGCCATCCATTGTACTATGCTATATCTCATTTTGAAATTATGACATGACTTGGATTTTGAAATTAAAAAAAAATGTCTTTATGGTTTCTATTGGGGGAAAATAGGATTCGAAGTATCAGTTCCTACAGTCATACATAAAAGAAGATATAAATTGTTCAGTAGTAATGTGTAATCCTTCCTGTTGAACTTAACATGTCCAAGTAAGATGAGATTTGAGCTTAAAAAATCCACAGGGCATTTTAGTACAAGGAGAGTTTAAAAGATGTTGGCATTCAGTACTTCTCACAGAACTGTATTTTTCTTAACCTGATTCTGACATTAAGATTAAAATGCTGCTTATTTTGTTTCTATTTTTGACATGCTGAAATGCATAAATTCATTGATCTCAGCATACTGTATGAAAACTTTGGTTGCTAAAAGTAAGGAAATCTAAAAGGTCATTTCTTAAGGCAAGTAATTGAATTCAGAGTCATCGAAATGTGGGGGATGAGAAAAATGAAACTACAATTTGAATAGTATTGGGAACTCCAATGCAGAAATTTCCTCCACCAGTGCAAATCAGCCACTGGCTTGTAATATATATAGTCTTAGAAAATTTCATGAAGCACTTAGGTTACTTGCCTGTAATCATATAGTCAGGCTTTATCAGAAGCAGGACATGGGCTTCAAGTGGTCATGTCATTTGGGCAATTAAAATGAAAATTAGAAGCTATATTAAGGCACCTTTTATAACTATGTTTAAGGAGACTATTCATAGGCCAAAAAGGAATACAGTTGGTTTATAGAAAGCAAAATACAAAGCTTTTGGTAAATACTACATTTAAAATGGCATTCACAAAATCAGTATCTCTAGATTTGTAAGAGAAAAAAATAGAGAATACAAATCATTGCATCATCTATCGCTGAAAAAAAAAAAAAAGCCTGATAACCATGCTAACAAGAAATTGAAACATATAAGGAAGCTACAAACAACTATTTTAAAGATTATTCCCACTCTCCAATAATGAGACATACAAATAAATATATCTAAGAATTTGTGTGATTCAAAATGGTGATAATGTTTCAATGACTTTTGGAAGATAATCAACAAAATATGCTTTTGATGGTGCTATAAATTAATTCAACCATCCTAGAAAACTATTCTGAATTATGTGGGAAAAGTCACTAAGTTTATGTGAGAAAAATCATCCATTAATTTATACTTTTTAAATGAGAGGTCCTATTGCTGGGCATATATCTTAAGAATATTAAAGAGTGGCTTATATATTCCAAAATAGCAACCTTTTTGGGTTCCCTATCCATTGGGAAATGTCTAAAACTCATTAATGTAATGGAATATCATTTGGCCATAGATAACATGAATTCAAGCAAGCATGGGGATACATTGCATGAACTTATCCAGAGGACAGTCAGAACCTGAAAAGCAATGTACAGTATGACAATAGAATTCAAATAAAAAGAAGGGAAATATTGGTAAGCTAATGTTGAAACCAATGGGTCTCTCCTCAATATAGAGGTAAAAGACTATGGAAATATCATGTGACATACTCTGCTTGATGTAGTTGTGTCTACAATTTCATATTAATCAGAAACACTTTATTTTTAAGAAATCATGACAAAGGTCTACTACCACAAAATCAAGGGGTATTATGGGTATAGAATATTACATCCCATGTCTGAATTAATAGTTTTGTTATTTATAATATCATACTCAAAATCTAGAATGGCCTCTAGTATGATTCCCTCTTCATTTCATGATTAAAAAACTGATATTTAGGATCAGAGATCTTCCAAGATAATACAAATTGTAAGTGATAAAACCGGAAATCAAATTCATGTCTTCTCACTCAAAAGTCCATATTGTTTCCATTGTGTCAAACTAATTGTTTTATTTTTCTTTTTCTACAAGAAATTGATTGTTGATTTGGGAGGGAAGAAGAAAAAAATTCCTTTGATTAAAAAAAATACATTAAAATAATCAAACAAGTAGATTGACTAAACTTTTTATTCATTTATTTCAGCTGACACTGTTTACATGTGAATGCAATCTGAATCTTTCAAGAATGTCAACAAAGTAGAATTAACCTTTGATTGGCTAATGATACCATAGTCTCTTTCTCTGTTCAAGATTCCAGAAAACTTTTGAGGATACATACTTTGACTTGAAAGTTTGTGTGCCTTGCTTATACATGTTAATTTATTGTATGGGCCCTCTCAACTTTAATACTTTTCTTTTTCCTTATGTATAGTTGCTGTATTTATGTGCCTTTACTACTTGTTTTCCCAAATGAATTTTTAGATTAAAATGCAAATTCAATCAATAAAGTTCAGGTTATAAAGAAACCAACCTCTGGTTATGAAGGAAAAGTAGACATGCTGGCAGTTAAATGTTTTTTTTCAAATAATTACTTTGGGGATCCCAGCATAAAAAAAAAATCCATTTGTTATTTGGCATTGAATTCTTTTTCACATATATAACTTTAAGATGCTGTGTCAAATAGCAGAGGACTTGTAAGAAGTCATGTTATGAGCCCAAGTTACAAAATAGAAGACTCCAAAGCCTCCAGGCCTAAACACAGCTCAGTAAAATCACAGAAACAAATCACACAAGTCTATTGCAGATTTTCCCAATTGCCAGTTGGAGAATTTATTTTCATTTCAATCAAGATAATTTTGTAATACAAAGTATTTTATAGATGATTTATTCAAATAGCCTCAATTAAGTATTTATTATTGTGTCTTTGCTACTGATACTATTCTGTCCTTAACTGGAATAGCTTAGTAAAAATTAAAGTGATTTGTACCTTTAGGAAGCTTACATTTTGGTGAGGGCAACAAAGAAACTTATTATTATCACATTTTAATATATTATCACTAATGACAATAATAATAATAATATTTATTTATATATGAAAAAATACATAAATCACAATAGATTTGTGGTTCAGTAAATGAAAACTCCTCCCATGGATGGAAAGGGGAATTTTTTTCTAACTTAGCAGAAAAAGAGACTTAGAGAAATCATGACTGATCCATGATCATATGCCTAGTATGTATATATCATAAGGTAGAGGGGTGGAGACCCAAAACCAAATGTTTCCTGAATCCTAATCCAGACTCTTTTAATGTGTATTTTGTTTTGTTTTGTTTTGTTTTTTTTTCACAAAAAAAGTCTAAGCTATTTGCATATGTAGACAACAAATCAATACAATGTAAATACTATGAAATATTTTCCAGAAAGTTATCTATGGACATCTCATCACTGATGAATTTATCTAGTCTGGGAGGAAAAAGAATGTCTTCCCTGGATATCCTTTGGAAATCTCCATGAGAGAATCCATAAGGCATCTCAAAATCAACAGAATGTAGCAGGTGTCTTTTCCTTTAATACTACTCCTGAAATCTTCCCCTTTCCTGAATTCCCCCATTACTATGGAGGACAGCACCATGCTTCAAGTCATTCGGGTTCTTGTTACATGAGTTTTGTTTTTCTTTTCCTTTAAAATTTGGGATTAATTAAGTTGGAAAGAAGTAGGAGTTAGTGATAAGGTTGTAAAAAAAAAAAGAATATTAAAATGAAAAGAGAGCCCTCTCTTCACTGCCATATATCAACAAAATATCTGGTAACCAAAACATATCATCAAACAGGTCCTGTGTAACCCTGGACAAATCATTTAACCTCCATTTCCTTACATGTAAAAGAAAAAGTCCATAAAGAATCAGAGAGTGAAACAATCCCTCCATCAGCTATTCATACAAGAGAAATGTATAATTTCATAGAATGAGTTCTATCTTTCAAATCCTAAAGATCTCTATTTTAGAACCTGTGCAACCCATGTAGCATGCAACATAACCTCTCAGTCCCATTCTTTTCATCTGTAAAATGGGGATAACAATTGCATCTATTTCACATAATGATGTGAAGCTTAAATGAGGTAATATATATATATATATTTTATAAAAAAATATAAGTGCTAAATGAATTTCAGCTACTCTTATTATTAGCATTGCTATACATCTCAGTATCATCTCTTTCCTTAGAGCTCAAATAGGAACTGTTTTGGGACAATTCAAAAGCCTTATATTATCCTTTTATAAATATTTTGGACATTTTTTCAGGGTAAATAAAATATTCTTGTAATTGAATATAAGTAATGGGTTATGAGTCTAGCTATTTAACATTGCCCAAGACATTTAATCTATTGGTTTCCTGGATATATGTCTAAAAGTGTAAGTTACAAGTGCTGCATTTAGCTGCATTAATGGAGGAGGTTGATTTGTACATTAGGATTTGTTCAAAGCAATAAAAACAGTTTTGTACCAAAATAAGAATAAAAGAAAATAGATGCCCATTAGTATATGTAGCTTGCTATTGCTTTTAACTATATAGAAAATTTAACATATACATTTTGAAATCCTTATGCTTCTATTGTGTCTCCTATTCTCATATACATGTATTCTTTAAATCTCTCAATGGTTCTCTTTTCATTTGAATATTCCTTATTTTTACAATCTTATCACTAACTCTCACTCTTTTCCAACTCACCTCATCCCAAAATTTAAAGGAAAAGGAAAAACAAATCTCACAGAATATGCACATGTAGTCAAATAAAACAAATTTCCACATCAAAAAGTGTATGTCTCATTTTTCATCCTGAGATCAGATATGAATAGAGTGACTCTTCAGTGATCCTCTTGAGTCATAATTTGTCATTGCATTACAAATAGATCTAAAGTCTTTCAAAGTTATTTTTCTTTAAAATGTTATTGTAGGGGCATCTAAATGGCCCAGTGGATAGAGCACCAGCCTTGAATTCAGAGGTCCCTAGTTCAAATCTGTTCTCAGACACTTAACACTTCCTAGCTGTGTGACCCTGGGCAAATAACTTAACCTCAGCCTCAGGGCAGGGGAAAAAATGTTGTTGTAATTACATAAATTCTGGTTCTGATTCTACTCACTTTGCTTTGCATTACTTCATATAGTCTTCTAGAATTTCTCTGAACCCATCCCTTTCATCATTTATTATGAGATTTATGCTTGTCCAGAATGAAACTCTCTAGTCTAACTCATTCTTTTTTCATATGAGGAAAGTGAGGTTCAAGGAATTTAAATGACTTGTCCTAGATCACTCATAAATTAAGTAACTAAGATAGAATTTGAGCCTATATCTATTGACTCTTTCCAATACACAGTACCTTATTTATATCAGATAGATAGATAAATAGATTGATTTATATGATTACTTATATGTCTTGTATCTTTTAGTGTTGGTTATTCTCAATTTATAGAAATTGCTTTTGAAGGATTTAGAAAAAGATTTTGATGTTAAGTTCCCCAAAGTCTGTGAACTTGCTAGTCGTGTCACTCTATCTTTTTTATTAATTGGGGATCAGCCAATTAAGCATACTATTGACCATTTCTAACAGATCCCAAATTTTGTTCTGGGAAGAGAGAAAGGAGTTCAAGCATATGCCCCAAATCTTTTTTCATAAAAAATATACTGCTTTAATGAATCTGGTACAGAATGTCAGAATTGCTTTTATTAACAGAAGAAGTCATGAGATTGTAGAACTTAGAACTAAAAAGGTCCTTAGAGAACATTTAATCTAAATCATTCATTTTACAAATAGGAACTGTGACTCAATGAAGTTACACAAATGGCGAGAGATAAGATTCAGACCCTTGGACTCAAGACCATTTCTTCTCACCAAGGTGTTATACTGCTTTGCTATTCCACATTATTTTTCACATCCACTTTGAAATGTGCCCTAAAATTCTACCATTAGCAATTTCCCTTTCAATTAAAACATTTTCACTAGAATTAGTATTGTGTGAAAAAAGCAAATGTTTGGGACATTCTGGTAAGATGATGGAGTAAGTCAGAAAACTTTCAGCTTTCCAGATTTTCTCTACAAAAAATGATAGAACATTGCCTCAGAGTAGCAGATATTAATGTGGGGTAAAACAGTTTTCCTCCTAAATCAATTTGACAAGATCCCAGGAAGGAGAGAAATGTCAATTCATCTCAAGTACAAAAAGATAATTTACGGAAAACTTTAAAAAGATTTTAAAAATCAAATAAGAGAGGCAGCTAGGTGGTGCAGTGGATAGAGCACCAGCCCTGAAGTCAAGAGAACCTGAGTTCAAATCTGGTCTAGACACTTAATACTATTTAGCTGTGTGATACTGGGCAAGTCATAACCCTAATTTCCTCAGCAAAATAATCAAATAAATGAAAATCAAATAAGAGAGATAGAGGCAGAAATACAAAAAATAAGAACAATCCAAGAACCTTATGAAAACCAACTGTAAAGAGGAAATCAAAAAGTTAAGGAAGAAAATAATTCCTTAAAAATTAGAATTAGGGAAGGTGGAGATAAATGATGCTCTAAGGCACAAAGAAATCATAAAACAAAATCAAAAGAACAACAACAAAAAAAAAAAGAAAGTAAAATATCTCATCAAGTAAAACAACTTAGCTGGGGAATAGATTGAGAAGAAAGAATATAAGAATAATCAGGCTATCTGAGATTCCTATTAAGAAAATACTTTTAATACAATCTTACAAGAATCTATGAAGAAAATTCCAATGAAGTTCTAGAATGAGAAGGCAATGGAGAAGGGGGCAGGAGAACAATGATCACCACCTGAAAGAGATAACAGGAGGAAAACTCATAGGAATATCATACTAAAGAAGGGATAGGGACCTGTATTGACAAAATGTTTGTGGCAGCCCTTTTTGTAGTGGCTAGAAACTGGAAAATGAATGGATGTCCATCAATTGGGGAATGGTTGGGTAAATTATGGTATATGAATGTTATGGACTATTATTATTCTGTAAGAAATGACCAAAAAGAGGAATACAGAGAGGCTTGGAGAGACTTATATGAACTGATGCTGAGTGAAGTGAATAGAACTAGGAGATCATTATACATTTCAACAATAATAGTGTATGAGGATATATTCTGAAGAAGTGGATATTTTCAACAAAGAGAAGATCTAATTCACTTCCAATTGATCAATGATGGACAGAATCAGTCATACCCAGAAAAGGAACCCTGGGAAATAAATGTAAATTGTTTTTACTTTTGTTTTCTTCCCAGGTTATTTTTACCTTCCGAATACAATTCTTCCTTTGAAACAGCAACAACAAAATTCGGTTCTACACATATATATTGTACCTAGGATATACTGTAAGATATTTAATATGTAAGGGAATGCCTGCCATCTAGGGGAGGGGGTGGAAGGAAGTATGGGCAAAATTCAGAACAGAAGGAAGTACAAGGGATAATGTTGTAAAAAAAAAAAAATTACCTATGCATATGTACTGTCAAAAAATGTTATAATTATAAAATTAATTAAAATAAAGGAAAACCTATATTCAAATTTAACCTCAAAAAAATTAATTCAACAATATATTGCATTCAGGAAACACAAAATTAAGAGATGCACTCAAAGATAAAATAGAGCTAATGAGTAGAGTTAAATGTTTTTTTTTTTTTTAAGAAGGAATAGTAATTATAAACTCAAAGTTAAAGTTAAAATACATTAGAGTATTAAATATATTAGTTAAATATATTAGAGAAATAGAAATTTCTGTCAGCAATATTATTCAATATTGGTTTAGACTACTTAAATGCCTAGACAATATAATATACCTGAGTTTTATCTGCTAAAATAGACACAGGAATTATATGAATATGAAAATAAAACACCTTTTTTTACAAAAATGAATTCATATCTAAATAATTGAAATAACATTTATTATTCATGGGTCACTAAAGGCAACATCATTTTTAAATTACAACTTTAGCTAAGTAATCTATTCATTCAATGCCATCCCAAATAATTTACTAACGATTATTTTATTGAACTAGAAAAAGTGTCAAAATTCATTTGAAAGAAAAAAGAATAAGGAACTTCAAAGAAACCAGGGGGAAAATGAAAAAGGAGATTGAGTAGTATCAGACAGTTAAACTATATTATAAGCCAAGAACATTGTTGAAGTATAAAAAGGATAATTTTGATTGTTTCAAATTAAAATGTTCTTGTATAAATAAAACTTATGTAATGAAGGCCAGAATAAATGCTGAAAATTAGGGAAGAGGACTTTTATAGAAAATCTCTCAGATAGGATGTGATTAGGTTAAAATAGTTCTGTGGTACAGGAACTGAACATACAAAAAAATTTGGATTTATGGAGAAGGATGTTATCTATTTTCAGAGAAAAATAATAGAAGTAAATAAATAGTTTTGTATATATGTGCATGTGTATGAAAGTTTATAGATGTATGTGTATGTGTATGTAATTTACAGGAATATATATGAATGTATGTGTACATATGTATATGGTATACACATATTTATGAATGTCTAGATATATACATTCGCATACATACATGTGTGTATTAGATATAGACATCTATATCTATAGTGATAGATAGATCTATATCTATATATCTCCATGCTTAATTTTAAACTTCTTCAGTGGGGAGAAGGGAGAGAGTAGAAAGGAGAGAAAAATAAAATAGAAATACATAGCAAAGAACAAAAGAAAATCAACAAGGAAGTCAAAAAAGCTGGAAAGCTTTGAAAACAGTGTGTAGCTTTCTTAAGATAGAAATTTGTCATTTTATATTGAATCCTTTAATGGTGTGCTGTGTACTTTGAATGTTTTTTTTTTCTTTTTTCATTTTATATTTAAATTTAATTTTTTTTAATTTCAAAAAAAAAAAAATGTTGCTCTTGAGAAGGATAACATAAACATATCAGCATCTTGGTAAGAATTAGTTTATCCAATACTTTTCTTTTATCAAATGAAAGATGAATGCAGAGATACTAACAAATATAAACTTTTCTTATGTAATTTTTCAATTACAAACATCTTTTCGGGGACTTCCAGCGAAGATGGTGGAAAGGAGGCACAGAGCTGCTTGAGTTCCACTTTTTCTCTCAGAATTTACTTCATGACAAGCCTTGAAATTAATGCTTGACTGGAAAAAACCCCCACAAATAATTACCAATAGAAGACATCCTTGAAATTCTCCAGAAAAGGTCTGTGTTTGCTTGAGGGAGGGGACGAACAGACTGGGCACAGTCTGAGGGCAAGCAGGGAAAGTGAGGCAGGCAGCTCACACTGCTCAAACTGGAGGAGGGAGGGGTGTGATCTCTGCCGTTTCTGCAAAACGGACCTTTACCCCAGTGTGGATATTCCATCTTGGTAGCAAGCCAGGATCAGCAGAGAAGGTGTAAACACTGGAGGTAAAGAATAAAACCCCAGAAAGCTAGCTTCTCTCAGGACCCGGTCACCCCACCCCCACCCGGAGTGACTCAGCACATTCTTAGAGCCTCAGAGTGCAGACGCAGTGCAGCCATCTCTGTCCTATTACTGCCTTGCTGCTGTCTCCCACAGTCTGTAGAGAAAGCCCGATATCACCATCCAGCCCCATCCCCCCCAGAAACAGACCAATTGTTTCTCTTGTCAATTTGTTTTCTTCAATACCGCTCTGACAAAATGAACAAAAAATTTAAAAGGGCTCTAACCATTGACAGCCTCTTTATGGATAGAGAGGAAACTTCAAACCCTGAGGAGACTAAAAACAGACTGTGTCCAGAGGAATCCCCTAAGGGGAATATGATCTGCTCCTCAATACATAAGACTCTCATAGAGGAAATAAAAAAGGCTCTCACAAGAGAGCTAGAAGAGAAATGGGAAAAAGAAAGGGAAGCTTGGCAAGAGAGTCTGGAGAAGTCATCCAGAGTGGATAAAGAGATCAAATCATTGAGAAATAAAATTAGTGAGTTGGAAAAAGAAAACAGCTCTCTAAAAAAAAAAAAAAATGGATGAAATGGAAAAAAAATTCCATAGAAGAAAAAAACTCACTTAAAAACCCAATTGGACAATGACAAAAAGATATAAAAAAAGTGAGTGAAGAAAATACATCATTGAAAATCAGAATCAAACAAGTAGAATTGAATGACTCAAGGAGAAACCAAGAAGTAGTCAATCAAAACCAGAAAAATGAAACAATTGAAAAGAATGTCAAGTACCTTATTGGAAAGACAACAGACCTGGAAAACAGATCCAGGAGAGAAAATTTGAGAATAATCGGACTCCCTGAAAAAAGTGAGGAAAAAAAGAGCCTGGACACTATTTTCCAGGAAATTATCAAAGAAAACTGCCCAGATGTTTTAGAAACAGAGGATAAAATAGATATTGAAAAAATTCATCGATCATATACTGAAAGGGACCCTAAAATCAAAACACCAAGAAATATGGTGGCCAAGTTCAAGAACCATCAGATAAAGGAAAAAATATTGGAAGCTGCTAGAAAAAAGCAATTCAGATATGGAGGAGCCACAATAAGGATAACCCAGAATCTATCAGTGACCACATTAAAGGAATGAAGGGCCTGGAATATGATATTCCGAAAGGCTAAGGAACTTGGTATGCAGGCAAGAATAACTTACCCAGCAAAAATGAGGATCCTTTTCCAGGGAAGAAGATGGACATTTAATGAAATAAATGAATTCTATCTATACTTGATGAAAAAAACAAATCTACACAAAAAGTTTGATCTTCAATTACAGAACTCAAGAGATTTCTAAAAAGGTAAAAAGAAATCTTGAGAACTATATTTCTTCCATAAAAATATGTGAAGAACACATGTATAATTTGTCTTAGATACTAGAAATGGAAAGAAAATTATATCATCAGAAAAGGTAAAGTGGTGGTAACTGGTGGTACTACATCTCATGAAGAGGCAAAGGTAACCTATTATATCTGAGAGAAAGAAAGGAGGAGGATGAACATAGTGTGTATCAATAGGCATATTCAATTTATAGTGAAACTTCTTCCACTACATTGAAAAGTGGGAAGGAAGAAGTAAACTAAGGGGAAAGGAATACAGAAATTGTGAGAAAAGGGGGTAAAATAGGGGGAAAAACTTTAAGGTGGGGGAGGGATACTAAAAAGAGAGGGTTGTGAAAAGCAAGTGCTGCTCACAAGTTTAATACTGAGGAGGGGGATAAGAAGGAAGGATAGGAGAAAAGCATAAGAAGAGGTTAACAGGATGGCAAGTGATATAGAATTAGTCATTTTAACCATAAGTGTGAATGGGGTAAACTCCCTCATAAAGAGAAAGCAGTTAGCAGATTGGATTAAAAGCTAGAATCCTACAATATATTGTTTACAGGAAACACACCTGAAGCAGGGTGATACACTCAGAATAAAGGTGAAAGGGTGGAGCAGAATCTACTATGCTTCAGGTAAAACCAAAAAAGCAGGGGTGGCCATCCTCATCTCAGATCAAGCAAAAACAAAAATTGATCTAATTAAAAGAGATAAGGAAGGGCATTATATCCTGCTAAACAATAGCTTAGATAATGAAGCAGTATCAATATTAAACATATATGCACCAGGTAGTGCAGCATCTAAATTCTTAAAAGAGAAATTAAGAGAGCTACAAGAAGAAATAAACAGCAAAACTATAATAGTGGGATATCTCAACCTTGCACTCTCAGAATTAGATAAATCAAACCACAAAATAAATAAGAAAGAAGTCAAAGAGGTAAATAGAATAATAGAAAAGTTTGATATGATAGATCTTTGATGAAAGCTAAATGGAGACAGAAAGGAGTACACTTTTTTCTCAGAAGTTCATGGAACCTATAAAAAAATTGATCATATACCAGGATATAAAAACCTCAAAATCAAATGCAGTAAGGTAGAAATAGTAAATGCATCCTTTTCAGACCATAATGCAATGAAAATTACATTCAATAAAAAGCCAGGGGAAAATAGACCAAAAAATAATTGGAAACTAAATAAGCTCATACTAAAGAATGATTGGGTGAAACAGCAAATCATAGACATAATTAATAACTTCACCCAAGAAAATGACAATAATGATACATCATACCAAAATGTGTGGGATACAGCCAAAGCAATAATAAGGGGAAGTTTTTTATCTCTAGAGGCCTACTTGCATAAAATAGAGAAAGAGAAGGTCAACGAATTAGGCTTACAACTAAAATTGCTCAAAAAGGGACAAATTAAAAAACCCCAGACAAACACGAAACTTGAAATTCTAAAAATAAAAGGTGAAATTAATAAAATTGAAAGTAAAAAAAAAAAAAAAACTATTGAATTAATTAATAAAACTAAGAGTTGGTTCTATGAAAAAAACAACAAAATAGACAAACCCTTAGTAAATTGATTAAAAAAGGAAAGAGAAAAACACATTGTTATTCTTAAAAATGAAAAGGGAGAACTAATTAGGAAAAACAAGAATTATATGAGCAAAATTACAAAACACTTGCCACAAAAATAAAGTCAGATTTAAATAATTGGAAAGAAATTGAGTGCTCTTGGATAGTCTGAGCGAATATAATCAAGATGACAATACTCCCTAAATTAATCTATTTATTTAGTGCTATACCAATCAGACTCCCAAGAAACTATTTTAATGACCTAGAAAAAGTAACAACAAAATTTATATGGAAGAACAAAAGATCGAGAATTTCAAGGGAAGTAATGAAGAAGAAAAAAAAAAAAAAGAAAGAAAATCAAGTGAAGGTAGCTGTACCTGATCTACAACTATATTATAAAGCAGCAGTCACCAAAACCATTTGGTATTGGCTAAGAAATAGACTAGTTGATCAGTGGAATATGGTTAGGTTCACAGGACAAGATGGTAAATAAAAATAGCAATCTAGTGTTTGACAAACCCAAAGATTCCCAACTATTGGGATAAGAATTCATTAATTGAAAAAACTGCTGGGCAAACTGAAATTAGTATGGCAGAAACTGGGCATGGACTCACATTTAACACCACATATTAAGATAAGATCAAAATGGGTCCAAGATTTAGGCATAAAGAATGAGGTCATAAATGAGTTAGAGTAACATAGGATAGTTTACTTCTCAGACTTGTGGAGGAGAAAGGATTTTGTGTCCAAAGGAGAACTAGAGATCATTATTGATCACAAAATAGAAAATTTTGATTATATCAAATTAAAAAGCTTTTGCACAAACAAAACTAATGCAAACAAGATTAGAAGGGAAGTAACAAACTGGGAAAACATTTTTATAGTTAAAGATTCTGATAAAGGCCTCATCTCCAAAATATACAGAGAATTGACTCTATAAGAAATCAAGCCATTCTCCAATTGATAAATGATCAAAGGATATGAACAATTTTCAGATGATGAAATTGAAACTATTTCCACTCATATGAAAGAGTGTTCCAAATCACTATTGATCAGAGAAATGCAAATTAAGACAACTCTGAGACACCACTACACACCTGTCAGATTGGCTAAGATGACAGGAACAAATAATGATGAATGTTGGAGGGGCTGTGGGAAAACTGGGACACTGATACATTGTTGATGGAGTTGTGAAAGAATACAACCATTCTGGAGAGCAATCTGGAAATATGCCCAAAAAGTTATCAAACTGTGCATACCCTTTGACCAAGCAGTGCTACTACTGGGCTTATATCCCAAAGAAATACTAAAGAAGGGAAAGGGACCTGTATTGCCAAAATGTTTGTGGCAGCCCTTTTTGTAGTGGCTAGAAACTGGAAAATGAATGGATGCCCATCAATTGGAGAATGGTGGGGTAAATTATAGTATATGAATGTTATGGAATATTATTGTTCTGTAAAAAATTACAAGCATGGGGGCAGCTAGGTGCAGTGGATAGAGCACCAGCCCTGAATTCAGGAGGACCCAAGTTCAAATCTGGTCTCAGACACTTAACACTGCCTAGCTGTGTGACGCTGGGCAAGTCACTTAACCCCAGCCTCAGGGGGAAAAAAGAAAAATGACAAGCAGGATGAATACAGAGAGGCTTGAAGAAACTTACATGAACTGATGCTGAGTAAAATGAGCAGAACTAGGAGATCATTATACACTTCAACAACAATACTATATGAGGATGTATTATGATGGAAGTGGATATATTCAACATAGAGAAGAGATAATCCAATTCTAATTGATCAATGATTGACAGAATCAGCTACACCCAGAGAAAGAACACTGGGAAATGAGTATAAACTTTTAGCATTTTTTGTTTTTCTCCCCAGGTTATTTTTACCTTCCAAATCCAATTCTTCCTTTGCAACAACAACAACAACAAAGTTCGGTTCTGCACATATATATGATATCTAGGTTATACTATAACATATTTAATATGTATGGCAAAGCCTGCCATCTAGAGGAGGGGGTGAAGGGAAGGAGGGGAAAAATCGGAACAGAAGGGAGTACAAGGGATAATGTAAAAAAAAAAAAAAAAAAAAAAAAAAAAAAGAAATTACTTATGCATAGGTACTGTCAAAAAATATTATAATTATAAAATTAATTTTAAAAACTATAAAAAAGACATCTTTTCTTATCTCTACAGAATTTTTAACATATTAACAAGTATTCTTTGAATATGATTCAGTTACTTTTTCTTACCTCTTTATTTGTAAGATTCATCATCTATAAGATAAGAGAATTGCATTATATGAACTTCAATCTTTTTACCATTAAATATTTTATCCTGTAATCTTATAATTAAGTTTTTAAAATACATAAAAGAAAATTTTCATAACTTTAAATTTTATCCCACTTAGATTGTGTTTTTACTTTAATAATTATGGAAATTTTGTGGAATTTTGAACCAACTAATATGTGTTTTATGTGAGAAATTGACATCTAAGAATTTTATAGAATTGAAGCTAAAAATTTTTCTCTTGTATTCTTCTTTGGCATTAAAAGACTTATCTCCCAGAAATCTCAGATTGTCATTTGAAAAATAATATCAAACTTTATATATCAAAAAAAATCCAAATTCTAAAGCAGGAGATTACTGTTCAAGTCACAATCACATGCTATATATTACTTTTATGATTTCAAATGTCACATAACCTCCTTAAGGATCAGTTACCTAATATATAAAGCAAAGAGTGGATATTAGACTACATGACTGCTTAAAAATTTCATATTTCTATATCCAGGTTCTTATAATCTGGCTTTCATATGAATAAGTAAGATGTCTTTTCTTTCCATGGGACACAGATTCCTCTGCAATCAGTTAAATTGGATATCTACACAGTTTGTATGATTTTAACTATTCTCTATAGAGTCCAATTGATATGACAATCCTGTCATTTTTATATGCCTATTTCTAAGACATTTTCTAATTCTATATTTATCTTTTATTTTTTCCCTTGGAGGCTTTGAATGTAGGAGCTTTGACTTTTTATTTTCTTCTGAGTATGTGTTTTGATCTTCCTTGTCACCATAGAAACTTTCTATGGTCAGAAACTTTTTCCTAGCCTATTAATCAGCTTTTAACTCTTTGTTAAAGTAGGACTGTTTCCAAGGTGGATGACAAATTGTCCTAAACTTCAATAGTTTTGTGCAGCTGTTTTTAGAGAGCTTTAAGGGACCTGACTGCAAACATTCTTTTCTGCATTGGAATTAAGAGTGTTACCACTCCACACTAGCTATAAGATCTAGTATGCTAAAGCAGCAGACTTTCCTCGGTGCTCACAAAGAGACTTCTTGTGAGAGGGTTCCACAAGCTGCCACTACAACCACTGCTCACATCCCTTTTTGATTTGCTGTTTTCCCAAGGTTCTTTCCCCCTATTAACAGACCTTTCCTTCTGACTTTACCAGTCATCTTTGGGATCTCTGGACCGAGAAGTCTGGAAACCACCAGTACTGGCACTGATCTGGAGGTACCTAGACTCATTCCTGCTTTCCTGGCATGGAATTGGGCTGGAATTAGGGTTGGGGTGAGCATTGCGCTAGAGTAGCCTGTGTTGCAATTGTGCCACTGGACTCCCATCCTGTTGCCACATACTTTCTGGTGACCCTTTAAGTTGACTTCAGCTGGAAAATGTTCTACTTCATCTTTTGGGTTGCTCTGCTGCTCTAAAATTTGTTTAGAGTCATTATTTAAAGGAATTTGAAATGGTTTGGGGAGAGTTTGGGTGAGTTGCTGCTTTTGCTTTGTCATGTTGGCTTTACCTCCCCTTATTCTAATTTTAAAAAGCAAAGGAATCTTATAGAAGATATCACTGAATTTCCAATTCAATTGCACAAATATTTACTAAACATTTACTTAGGTTACTAGTCTTGAGTTCATGTCTTAAGAAAATCCATTTAAGAAACTAAGGCTGTTTAACTTGAAGATGAGAAGACATAAATATGTGGAAAGATACTGGGGAGGAGTGAGGAGAGATGATAAGTATCTTCCAAGTTGAAATAATCAGTCTCAAGTCCAGAAGTCTTTAATTTTAGACAAGTCCAAAATTAAGAATAATAGGAAGAAGATTTAAATACAAATTTTAAACTTAAAAACAGATTTAAACTTAGGCTTCAAAATATTTGTTTTAAAAATCATAATATTTAAAGTTGGCCAAAAGTAGAATGAGGTACCTTGTGAGGTCTAGGATTCCCTCTGACTGAAACCTATTCAGCAAAAACTAAAAGACCACTTGACCACTTGTTGGGTATAGTATATTTTCTGTGTGTGTGTGTGTGTGTGTGTGTGTGTGTGTGTGTGTGTAGTCATGTGCCCAGCAGAACATCAGGGAGGATTCAAAATATATAATTGAAAATTACCAGGTCAAGAAAATATATACATATATGTGTGTACTAGAAGAAAATTATATTCATAAATGACAATTTTTTCTTTACTTCGTTGTAAATTGTTCTTTCATTCTCTGTTCCACATCTTATTTACTTTATTCTTTTCCCCCTTTCATCATGCCCTCCAGCCCCAAGCAAGCTACAGTTAAGAAGATATATATATATATATATATATATATATATATATATATATATATATATATATGTATATATATACACACACACACATACACACATACAATCACAACCAAAAACGTGCCACATACACACACACATCTTTCCTATCCTTGCTGTCTCTTTAATTAAGTTCTACTCCATAATTTGCCTTGCTATTAAACATTCCCCCCACCCAGGATTCCTTTTTTTTTTTTTTTTATTGCCTTATCCTTTGTTTCTCCATCTGCACATCCATCTATCCTTATTTCTTTATAGATTTTGAAAGATTCTACTCTCCATGGTATATATGTAGTGTTGTTTATTGAAACCATTTCTGATGAGAATAGGTTTTCATAACTGCACGCCTTCTTTGGACCTTCAAATGCTTCTGTGTCTATTCTTCTATACCTCATTTGCAAAAATTGCTATTTTTAACTTAACTCTGCCAATTTTTTTGAGCTATCTTATTGTTGGTGTGAATCTTAAACATATAGTATACATATATATATACATGAAAAAATACATAATTTGTCCATATTTAAACAGTTTGTCCATGTTGAGTTCTTAAAATTAATATGTTATATTGGCCCTTATATGTTAAATTTTCTGTTAAGTTTGGGTTTGGTTGATAGAAAGTCCTGAAAATTTTCAAAGTGGTTGAATGTTTATTTTTTCTCATTCAAAATTATAGTTAATTTTTCTGGATATATTTTTTGTCCACAGGCCTAATTCTTTTAATTGTCAGTATATATGATTTCAGGACCTGAGGTTTTTTTATTGTGGCTGCTAAGTCCTGTATACTTCTAATTGTAGCTCCAGCATATATGAATTTTTTTCTTGTTTCTTACAAAATTTTCTCTTTGATCTGGGGGTTTCAAAATTTGGCAATAATGTACCTAAGTGTTTTCCACAAAGTATCTCTTTGAGGAGGTGATTGGTGGATTTTTTCTATTTGTACTTTTCCCTCATGTTCTATCACTCCAGGACAATTTTCTAGGATTATTTTATGCATGATTGTGTCAAAATTCTCTTTTTGATCACAACTTTCTGGCAGTGTAATTATTCTTATATTTTCTTTTCTTGATCTGTTATTCAGATCTGTTTTTTAAATTGTTTGTTCTATTTTCTCTTTTCTTTATATTCTGTCTTATTGTTTCTCATAGCTTAACTGGTTTTCTCTTACCTGATTCTAATTTTCAAAGAGTTACTTTGATCTTTTAGATTCTGTATCTCTTTTTCTAAATGGCTAACTTTTTTTTTTATAATCTTGTTTTTCTAGGATAGCTTTAACTTTTTTTTTTTTTAGTTTTTCCTCATTGTCTCTCATTTGATTTTTAAAAATTCTTTTTTGAGTTATTTTGTAAATCCTCTATGGGCAGAGAGACATTTCACATTACTCTTTGGGGTAGAAGAATTTTTTTTTTTTTTTTTTTTTTTACTAACGGGTCCTCCTCTGAAGATGAACCTTAGTCTTCCCTGTTCCTATAATATGCTTTAATGGTGTGGTTCTTTCTTTTTTCCCAGTTAATTTTTTTTAATAAGACTTTTTAGTATAAGCAGCTTGAATCATGGTTGGGGGAATGGTGAGTCAAGCTTCCAATCAGCTCTCCCCTCTGACCAGGATCCACAAACCAAGAGCTCCCCCTCCTGAAAATGCAGGAGCCACAATTTGCTTCACTGCCTATGCCCTTACCTGGGGCTCATTCCTTCTTGTCAGGGCAGTGTCTCAGCAGCACAGCTGGGCCTGGTGTTCCCAATCAGCTGAGGTTCATTCTATCTTCCAGGAGTCAAAGTCCAGACTCCACAAACACCCAGAAAGTCTTTGTGGTTCCAATCACATCCAGATTGCCTGAGGGGTCCCCACTTGGTATTTCTGTGGAGCTAGCCAGGAGGTGTTTGCACTTCAGACAGGTTAATCCTCAGTCTGGGGTCTGCTTTCAGATCTTCTCAGTTTGTTTCAGGAGGGCAAAAGTTCTTCCCCAAGTCTTCTTGATTTTTCACAGTTTATTTTTGCCCTGACATACAAATATGTGTTATTTGTGGGCAGGAGAGCTTGAAATTTAACAATTTGTTCAGCCATGTTCCCAGAATCCTCCATTATCTAAAATAGAGAGGATTCTTGTTCAAGTAAGAAAGGTTCCATTAAATGGCTCTTGAGTTTCTCTTTAATTCTCTACCTCTAGTTCCTCCCCACCCTCAATTCATTTTTAAATATGTTGAATGGCGATCATGTGGAAGAGGACATTGAATTGGCCTGTTTGGTCCCAGATGGGACAACTAGGAAAAACAGGAGAAAGTTACAATGAACACTATGTGGACTTGAATTCAGGGTAAAGTCTATAATAATTGCAGGTGCCCAAAAGAGTATTTGACTTATTTGGTTCATCATCCTTTAAAGTCTTCAAGAAGAATCAAGGTGATTATTTGCTGGGTGTGTTGTAAGTGGGGATTTCTTTTATATAAAGATTAAACCAGATAATCACTGTTGTGTCTTCCAATTTACAAATTCTGTGATTCTTTGTTCCCTTGCCTTTTTTATAGTTACCATTTCATTTTGACTGAATCTGTTATTTCATTGATGAAAGGAACTTTCAATGAAGAAACTGCTAATGCAGCTCAGTGGCAGTTTTGTGATTTATGGTTTTAGGGAGCTTGACAGAGTGCTGAGTAGTTAAGAAAAATCGTGATTGATACAAAGTAAGAATGCATTTGAGTCAAGGTAGATGCCATAAGACCAGTATCTGAAAACATGGCATATTCTGTCTGGCTAAGTCAATACTAGGATCTAGACCTCCTCCTCAAACTCTTTCCCAAGGATTAGGTGAATCATAATATTTTCTACATTACAAACTCTGTTAGACACAAAACTCATTAAGCATCCACCTTTAAAAGTGATGTTTATCACAAGAATATTAAATATGAACATAATCAATTCAATTATCATTTGCAAATATTTCCATTTCAATAAATGAGTTTAAACAAAATGCAACAATTCTTTGTTATACTTTTATTCTTTGAAAAGCACTGTTCTGGGGAATGAAAATATAAAGTCAAAATTAAAACCAATCTTGACCTCAAGGATATTATTTTTTGGACGGATGTATCACATACCTATATGTATAAATTGTTGATTGTTATTCATTTCTCTTGAAGAGAAACAAAATGACATAATTATATTGAAGTACAGTGTGTCTAGATAAAGCTGATCAGACCAATACAAACTTAGAAGACTATCCCACTGGTCAGTTACAAATAGTTCGGATGAACATTTGGAGTCGAGCTGTCTCTCAATTTATGCATCTCATGTTTCTTTTGAGCAACTGCAATTCTGTCTTGCTCATAGAACACAGAATCTTTTTTGATGTGGGAAGTCATCTTGGGTAATCCTTTGATAGCATCTTGCATGTCATATAATTGATTCTAAACTTATTCAGGATTTCTGAATAGGTTTCTGAGTGTCCCTGTATTACTTCTTCTGACCACCATGTGAATGTCTTCCTTGCATGAGTTCTGCATAAAATAATCTTTTAGTCAAACATACTTTTGGCATTCAAACAGTGTGTCCATCTGATCAGAGTTTCACTCCCTGCAGCAGAGTTTGAATAAAATAGTTCAACTTAAGAAAGTACCTCACTGTGTTGTATCTTAACTTGCTGGGTGATCTTCAGAATTGTCCTAAAACAAATCAAATGGAACTAATTCAATTTTCTGACATGGTGTGGTACACTGTTCAGGCTTCAG
Source organism: Sminthopsis crassicaudata (assembly GCF_048593235.1). Classification (NCBI taxonomy): domain Eukaryota; kingdom Metazoa; phylum Chordata; class Mammalia; order Dasyuromorphia; family Dasyuridae; genus Sminthopsis; species Sminthopsis crassicaudata. The sequence goes on from NC_133617.1 coordinate 719,241,474, forward strand.
AGGCATATAACAATGAGGTCATCATCAAAGCTCTGTAGACCTTCAGTTAGGTAGGCAGTCTGTAAGGGTCCTTTAAATGGGCAGCGCCACAGCTCAACAGGAGATTTGAGGGCCCAGAAGTAATCTCTGTGGATATAGGGTGGGATCCTGTCCATATTGAGATAGCTTCGTAATGGGTGACGGCTCTCTCACTGATTGGCTGTGTGTGTGACTTCACAGGCCCTTTATAAGCCCACTGCACACAGCAGTTGCTCTCTTTAACCTGGCTCCCTAACCTGGGGTAGCCAAGCCAAGCCAAGCTGATGGATAGCCGAGAGGTAAGGAGTTTGGTAGCAAACACATGGGTCTTCAGACCAGGTGTTCACTAGGGAGCTGACAAGTCAGGGCATTATGTGAGTAGGTATAATAAAGGCTTTTAAGATTACATGTGGCTGTTCTTGAGCGTGCTACCGGCTATTAAACTATAGATTCAAGAAATCATGGCCAGAGACCTTTGAAGGCCTCAGAGGAGGCGAGCCAGGTAGAGTTGACACTGCAAAGGTCAGTGGTCAAAGGTACTCTGTTGGGCTAGGGCAGACAAGTAATTGTAACTGCCAGGAAGGCATGTTACAGCAGTCTAATATGTCTTTTTTTCCCCACAACTTCTTAGGAGCTTCCCAAGCATTGAGCTAGCTCTGGCAATGTGTATATAAATTCTATTATCCATGTGGACATCCTTGGAAAGTACATTATCAAGGTAAGTGACATAATATTCAAAATTTCTCCATTTTCTATAACTGATGGTTCCACATATTATTCATGGTGCTATCTTATGGAGCTTCTTAGTGTTTTCTTGGTGTTGATTTTTAGGCTAAAATTAGCACAAGCAACAATGAATCAACCCATACTTTATTACAACTTAGCTTTAGAGATTTCACTGGATGTACAATCAATTGTGGAAAAAAAAATGTACCAACTCTCCCTCCACTTTAATCTTAGCTTGTAGTCTTTTCGAATTAAATAATTTAGCATCAGTGCAGTACACACAGAACGTGATGGTATGCTCATCCTCATAGAAGGTATCTGACAATATTGCTAAAAATATCATGGTAAAAAGGTGAGAGCACACATGACCTTGCTTCAATCCATTGGTGTCTTAGGAAAACACAAGAGCATCATCCATTATCCAGAACTCCAACAAGCATGCCATCATAAAATTGACATATAGTACTGATGATCTTCCCCTAGCAACCAAATTTTGACATAATTTCCATAAACCCTCATGTATGAACAGTATCAAAGGCCTTAATCAGATCTACAAATATTGTGTACAGAACTTTTTTCTTCTTTCTCCTGACATTTTTCTTGTAGTTGTCAGGCAGCAAACATCATAATGACTATTCCTTGGTCATTTCTGAAACCATACTGGTTCTGAGGTAAATGATTGTTTTCAAGGTGAAAGGTCAGCCTATTAAGAAGGACTCTGAGAGAAATCTTTCCAGCAATGACTAAGAAAATGATCCCTCTGTGATTGTCAAAGGACAATGTATTTCTTTTCTCTTTATAAAGATGGGCAATGGAGGCATCCTTAAACTCCTATAGGGTAACTTCCTCTTTTCATTTTCGTTAATCAGCTTCTGAATTTCCCCATCAGTTTTGTCAAACCGATCTTCATGTTTGAGAATGTTCTGACCTAGATGAATATGTGCAGTGCTATAGACCAAATCTCTGAAAGCTGTCCACTTCTTTTCTGCTCCACTGTTGCCAATCTGTGTTGGCTTAATAGAATGTTCCTGCTCTGAGAAGGGCTCTAATCAGCTGACATTAAGGTTTATGATAGTAATCTTACCTTGGGCTGACACTTTTGTTGAAGGGAATATTGAGCTTGGAGAGGTTAAATCTGTGATCAGTTCAGAACTTTGTGCCACACATGATCTTCCTTCTTACATCCTTTCTGTCTCTTCTCCTTACAATCACAGTCTATTAAATTTTCATATTCCCTATGAGAGAGCATCCAGAGCTTTATTGCATTTAGGTAAACAGAAAACACACCAAACAGTGTTGGTGATGAGAAAGACATGAGAAGCACAAGTCTTTAATTGTAACTAACTATTGCTGTTGCTGTTCTTACTCCTTTCCTCACAAGGCTCCCCTCATAGTTTCTGTTTGCTCTTGCAGTAAAATCACCCAGAATTATAAGTCCGTCCTCTCTGGGTCTTTATAAATTTTTTCCTATGACCTCATCATAATAAGAGCATGCACACTGATGATGGCAGCATAGAGCTTTCCTGCAAGTGACAATTGCATTGCAATGAGCCTGCTTTTCACTCCTTTTAGTAGGCATAAAAGCTGTTAACTAAATTACTTTTTAAAAATTTTATTTATTTTTTTTTTCTTTGCTGAGGCAAATGAGATTAAGTGACTTGCCCAGGGTCACACAGCTAGAAAGTGTTAAGTATCTGAGGCCAGATTTGATCTCAGGTCCTCCTGACTTCGGGGCTGGTACTCTATCCATTGTGCCACCTAGATGCCCCACTAAATTATTTTTGATTGCAAAACCTATGCCAGTTTCACAGAACTTCTCTTCACTATAGCCACTCAAAAAAAAAATGTATACCAAATGACTTTGGTAAGCTAATCTTCATTTGCTAGCCTTCTTTGATTCAGGGATGATATTTGGAATTGATACCTGATGAGTTCTCTTACAAGAGATGTTGTCTTTCAGGTCTACTGTATCCGATGTCATCCATAAGCATGAACACAATCCATTTATACATGGCAAGTGGAATCATCTTACAAAAGTAATTTTTGTATTTTTTATGTGTTTCAATTACAGAGTGGGGTCCCTGCCTGCCATGGTAAGCAGGTCAGGGTGAGGTAAAGCAGACAAGTTTTAGAGGACCTTTTTAAAACACTTCCTCACAGAAGGAAGTGAGCGGTGTGGTCCGTAAAAACTTCTCAGACATACAGGAAGCTACTGAATCCCACTTCTGTTTCCAATGAGAAAATGACCTTATGGCTTGCACTTCCTGTGTGCAGAGTTGTGACTACAGCTCCCAATATGTTTGAACCGGCTATTTCATTACTTGCCTGTTGACACAGAGCTTTGAGAAAGGTAAAAATTATAAAATAGTATGGGTGATTTCTTTTGATTTGCACATAAATTGAATTTAAATGAGGCAGAGTTGTGCAAAATTGTCTACCTCATTCTCTGTTCCAGTTTCATCAAAGTCCAGGAGCAAGTCACAATCTAGATGACTGATGATGACTTGGGATACAGTGGATGATTTTGACATCTTCAATGTCTAACTAAGCTCTAAGTACTCCACAGCCCCTACTTTAACCACCTTAATGGCCATTGGAATAAATTATTTTCTTCTACCCATCCCAACAGGAAAGCATCATATGCTTGAAGTACAACCCCCAAACTCACCAAAGGCTTTGTGATCCCTCTGTTACCCTCAACCTGGTTTAGTCTGTTTTCTATAAAGGTTTGCCAGTGTGTAGCCACTGTGCATGCTACAGCTTTTTAAAGCCACTGGTGAGAGCTGTGTGAATCAAATAAATATCAAAGGTGGAAAGCAGGCCTGAAAAAGGCTTGGCAAAACTCATATCAGAGGTACTAGTCTCCCCTGAATACATCCTATATATAATATATATGTGATAATTCAAAAAGAAAAAGATTTTAAAAAACTGGAGAGATTTCAGAAAAGTCCTCCCTTATTAGGTGGCACCTGAATTGAGCCTTAAAAGAGGCTAAAATATTTTATAAATGAAAATAAGTCAAAATCAGTCTTAGCCTTGATTTGTATCTTGTACAAATATATGGAGATGAGAAGATAGAATTTTAAGTTGACAGAATGGCAGACAGGCCAATCTCATTGAAAGGTAGCAGCTTTTAAGAGGATCAGTGGAAAATGAGGTTGAAAAGCTAGGTTTCACTTGGACTCTAGATACTAAAATTAAATATAAGACTGAGGAATTTCTCTTTTATGCTTGACACAGTAGGGAGCCATTGAAGATTTTAGATCAGAGGAATGATATGGAAAGATCTGTGCATTGGGAAGATTATTTTGGAAGCTATATAAAGAACAAATTGAGGAGAAGAAAGATTATAAGGAAAGAAGGGACTTAAACAAGAATGGTGGTATTGTATATAGAGAAGAAATAGATATATGATATTATAGAAGCAAAACTGAGAAGACTTGGAAACTGATAGGATATGCAAGATGATTCAACTGCTTAGTTGTGAACCAAATAACAGGCAAAAATTTTAAAAGCTCCTGATGAAAATTTGGCATTATATTTTCTCTAGTTCTTGTCATAATTATTTCCCAAATGTTTTAGCTTTCTGATTTTGTTGCACTGTTACATAGAATTTTATATTAATTTAATCAAGCACATCTATTAGGCCTCTAATAATTCCTTCTATTTTCTTAATAGAAACTAAATCATCTCCTCTTTATAATTGAGAAAAGTATGCTATTTTGTTTTCTTCTCTCTGTGTTATGTCTTAAAAGAGTAATTCTACCATATAGCTAGAATTCACGGAGGTATAGGATGTGATATATGGGTCTAAATCCATGTGTGTTCATATATGTGATATGTATGTTGGTGTGAGTATGTATCAGATCACCATAGCATTAATATGTGTGTTTATCTATGTACATGTATGTGTTTGTGTGTATGTATGTATGTATACAAAAGCTAGGCAGTACAGTAGATAGGATGTTGTGTTTGCAGTGAGGAAGACTCCTCTTTCTGTAATTAAATCTTACCTCAAATATTAGCCATGTGACTGTGGACAAGTCACTTAATCCTGCTTGTATCAGTTTCCTCATCTGTAAAATGAGGAGAAAAAAGATCAAACCAATGTAGTATCTTTGCCAAGAAGATCCAAGATAGGGTCATAAAGTATCATACATGACTGAAATGACAACAAATATAAATAATATATTAGTATATACATTAATGTGTAATATATACATGAACATATAAATATATTTATATTTAAATATATATGATAATTATCCATTTTCTTTAAATTACCAAATTTTTGGTATGATGCATGTAACTTTATGTGATTAAACAATTTATTTTTCATATGTATTTTTAATATAATTTTGTAGTTTTGTTTTTTCTATTACTCTACTATATTATTAATGTTTTTCCTAACAAAAATGTATCTGAGATTTATTTATTAACAAAATTATTGTTTTGTATTCCCTTATTTTATTTTTCTCTTAATATTAAAAATTCTCTCCATCTCTCTGGTTCTTTTTTCTGCCTCTGCCTCTATCTGAAATTGTATCTGTATCTACTTTGGCATATTGATTTATTCTTGCTATAATATCATTAAATGTGGGTTTAATTAATTTTGTTTTTTCCTTTCTTATTGATAAAGGAAGTTCAGTTGCAAAATTTGCTTCAAAGAAATGATTTAGCTGAATTTCAGAGGTTTGAAAGGGCAGTATTATTTCTATCTACATTTTAAATTTTCTAATTTTTTTCTGATTTAACCCAATCATAAATCATAATTTTTCAATTATTATATGTTTTTACATATTTTATCAATATTTTAATATTAATTTTATTTAATTGTGATCCAAAATTAAAATAAAACTTTGAGTAAAATTTACCATAATCTAATATGCTTTGAGCCTTCGCCACATAATTCAAAAGGATGTTAATGCCTTGATTCTATGATTTGGTTTTCTCTGTACATTTCTAGTATTCCAATTTATCAAATAAAGATTTGCACTTCCTTCATTCTATTAATAGTATATGTAATTATTATGATTAACATAAATTTCCCAATACTGTTTTTGTAATTTTCTGCTTATATTCATGTAATTCCATTATGAGTATATTTACCATATATGTATGTATATATCATATATATAATTACATAGTTAGAAATCCTTTCCAACTATTCATTACATAATGGCTTCCTAGGACTTTAAATATATTCTACTTTTAATTCTAATTTATAAATACTTATAAAAAACCCTCTCATTTTTATTTGCATAACTAAACAGGACCTACTTCCCTTACTTATGTATGCAATAGCAACCATTATTCTCTTGACCAAGACCACTTCATTTGATCTTGAAATCCCAAGCATCCCATATGTATGGGAGGGTCTGAAAATCTCTCAAACTTGGGAGACCCACATGACTCATAGAAGACATAACCAACAAGGTTTGAGATTCACTTGTCTCACTACAGAAAATCTGCCTTGGTAATTTCCTAATTCACTTCTGCTCCTAGTAAGACTCATACCCACTGCTTGTTCTGTGGACACTCTTGCTTCATTTAGTTTCTGCACCTGGATCTGACTCATGCCTAAAAGGTTCATGGACTTTCTTTTAAATTCTTACCACTGGGAAACAACTGGAAGGCCTGAGCTGTCTGGCTCCATTCCAATTGTCATTTTAGATTATACTAGTAGTCATCTTGAAAAGCCCTTGCATTTTACTCCTACATCTTTCTCTCCTCCCTTATCCTGCCTCAGCTACAAAGCAGACAAGCAAAATTGATGTTGACATATCAAAATCACTAATAGGTATGTTATATCAATAAACAGTCCCTTTATGCTGTATCATTCATTCAGATTAGTGCATGTGGTCAGATAAGTCAAATTCTCTCACACTGAAGAATGCCTAAAGATTATGTTTTCTTTATAAAGTAGAAGTTCCAAATTGAGGAGAAAACAGGTAGAGAGGAAATATTCTTCCACAGCCAGGAGATATTTATATGGATGCTATCCTAGCTACAATTATTTTTTAATGTTGCTTCAGTTATTTTCCCCAAAATAGAAAAGTTCCCCAAGAACCATGTCAATGTTTCCAATGTTCAAGGATTTGCTAACTAACAACCTAAATAGGAAGCTTGATGACCTGTTTCTGGAAGCGTTTCAAAGCATGCACAGATACTCTTTTAGTATTTCCTTGCAATTAATGTGTGATAAAGAAAAGTCTTTTTATTGGTTTCTGTGCCAGAATTAAAAATACATAGAAAAGGCAGAGAGTAAGGCAAATTGAGTTACTTCTTCCCTCTTGGTGAGACAAAAAATGTTGTGTATCTCTTGGAAGTGAAGGGGTGGGGGGGAAGAAGAGGCCCATGTGACTGGGATAAATGTCATTCAAGGCCCTATTCCTTCTGTGCTTAGATGAAGGAGTACAAGAAACAGAAATATCTTATGAATTTTGAAAGATCGGAAAAGTCAACAAAAGTGTTTCAGTTGGCAAAGTTTCCTCAGTCCTAAGAAGCAACCTGTTTGACCAAGGCAATCAATGGATCAATCTAGCAGTCTAGATATCATGTCTAGAAAATAAAATAAGGTTTGTCTATCAGCTGCACTGCATCCAGAAATGAACCAGGTGGGGCAAATGCTTTGTATCAACAATTTTAAGTTAGGGTCCAGAGGAGTGGACAATCTGTTTCAAATTGGGGGTGGAGGAATGATTTTTACCCCTAGTCCTTACTATATCTTTTTCATTAAATATCCTTTGGAAATTCTCATTGATTAATCTATATTAGTTAACTGGTTAATCTATATTTTGAAAAATAAATTGATTCTATTGATAAAGGGATACTAATCAATGAAACTGATGAGACTGAGAGAATATCTCACACTGAACAATTGATTTTGAGGAGACCATATACTGTAACAGGAGCTAAATCAGATAATAAGAAAAAGCCTAAGAACTCTAAAAAATATTCCTAGAACCTTAAATTGAGGGAGTAGCTAGATGTACTCTGGATTCAGATATATATCCTATGATTTATTCTTCTTTCTGCTTCAACAAGCATTCCAACTTTGAGACCTGTTACACTATGTTAAATCTCATAATTATTAGAATTTTTATGCAAAAGAGGAAATTTGGGTTTACAAAGCATAAATTACTCAGGTTTTAGAGCTAGTAAATATCATAGGAAGCAATTGAACCCTCACCTTTGCTGCCTGCTTCTCTCAACTCCAATCCCCTCCTCTGGTCATACAGACTATGTGATTTTAAGTAAATCCCTGAATCTCTCAATGTTCTAGTCTACTATCTAAGTTGACAAATTTCACAAAATGTGACAGTTTTTATTGATGGAAGACATTACTTCTCCTGAGAGTTCCCTAAGCCAAAGAAATCACAAATCCAATCCTTTTCAACTCTAGATATAGCCTATATTCCACTAAATCATACTGCCTTTTTAAATTTAAAAAAAAAAGCCAGCAAATACTGGAGAAAGTAGCTTTCCCAATTCCACTAAAATAATTTTCTTATAGAACTTCTGATAAAACTTGAACTACCAGAAGAACTAATACTACAAAGATCATGGTAACTTGATTATCAGACACTAGGGTGCTTTTCAAAAATGGCTCCTGGCACAAAAAACTGAATTAAATTTTCCCCAGTGGACCCCAGTTCCCGAAGCAAAGACACTACTAATTATTTGTCCCTTGTGATTCAAACACCATTTCTCCTTGAGACAGGACAGTTCCATGGGGCTTGCCTTAGCTAGGGAACATTAAGCTAACCAATCTATGGGTTCTCTAGAAATTCTTACTCTCCCTTAATTCTTCATCATTTATTAATGAGATAATTACTTAAAAAACATTTAAAAAATCTTTAACAGCTATTGTTTTTTGAAGAATCTGGGCACTTATTAATAGAATATCTCTCGGGGTAAATCCCACTAAATTAAGGTATAAATGTGCTCCAAAAGAAGCCAGAAGTATTTAGTGGGAACAAATAAGAAAAAAACCCTGCAAATCTATAAAAACAATTTCTGTTATAAAAATAGAACCTTTCATGGTAACTCTAAATTTATAATCATATGAAAATGATGGAAGATTCCTAATTGATATCTGCCTAATATCCAAGTGGTCAACAAAAAGCTCTGTATACTTCTTCAACAGAAGTGAGAAGAGTTAACTAAAAATGATCTCCAAAGATTCGTGCCTTAAAGACTTATCTGTAAAGAAATGGAAAGTGAATAGATGCTCATCAGTTGGGGAATTGCTGAATAAATTATGGACACATAAAAGTAATGGAATATTAATGTTTTATAAAAATGATGAATAAGCTGATTTTAGAAAGACCTGGAAAGATTCACATGAATTGATGTTTAGCAAAACAAGTAGAACCAGGAATGCATTATATACAGTATCAGCAAGCTTGTGCAATTATTATCTATGAATGTCTCGGTTCTTCTCAGTGTGTTATGGGCCAGAACTCTAAAACAAGGATTTTTACAAGGACTTTAGAATTGATGAGACAATGGTTATCTAATTTAGCATAGTGATTAATAGTTCTCTAACTTCGATATGATTGATTTAATCTTACAACAAATAATGGTTTCCTACTGATATAATGATTGGTTTATACTCAGTGTAGAGCATATAAGCTGGGACTCAGAACCAGAGAAGAGAAGAGCACTAGAGGCAGAAGCTGAATCTCTCAGAGCCAAGGAGAGAGATTCATTCCATCTTCAGTCAGGCTCCTGCACTTCTCCACTGAAACCAAGGCTCTGGAACGTTAGGCCGGGCCCCAGCCTAGGAAACTAGATTGTGAAGAAGATAATAAAGGATTTAGACTTTAACACCTGGCTATTCTCATGGTGATTATTCTACTGAAAAGAAGGCTGCTCCAAGACCTCCAGAAAACGAATAAGAATACTACATCAGTGGTTCAGTGATCCAAGGCAATCCCAATAATGTTTAAATGTTTAGATAGAAAACACCATCCGCATCTAAAGATTGAATTGTGGAGAATGAATGTAAATCAACACATGCCGTATTAACTTTTTTTTCCTAAATTTTTTTCTCTAATTGTGGTTTTCCCTTTGTTCTGATGTTTCTCTACCAAAAAAGATTCATAAAAAAAGTAATTTTAAAAAATCTAATATACACATAAAATAAAACAATTTTTAAAAAAAGAAAAAAAAAAAGACTTGCCTGTTTTAATTGGACTACATGCTACAATCCATGTACTTTCAAAGTACATGTATGTTCAAAGCAGTATCTTATTATTTGTTTTACAAAGTCTGCTAAATATGAATATCAATGGTTTCCCATAACTCCAAAAAAGTTTGCCTCTATACAAAGAGTAAAAAAACTGTTAAATAAAAGAGGAAAATAAGTTTCAAGATCATACTAGTGATCGAGGGCTATGCTATCAATCCAATTAAACATTGGACCCTCTTACTTGGCAGTATTAAAAGATGGAATGCTAATGCAAATATGGGATCATTTAAACTATACTGAATCAAGCAATCAGAGGTAAGAAGAATGGCTTGCCCAGAGGAGTACCTATTGAATAATGAAGAGTTAAAAGACTTGAGTTTCTCATTGTCATCTTGGAAGAATAGCCCCAATAATGGTGACAGTGTCTACACTAGAAAATGAAAACAAACTAGATATACTGAAAAAAGACAACTCCCAGATTCTACAACTTAAGGGCTAGAATAAAAGAACATCCAAAGACTCTGGATTACTTCACAACATCCCTTTGTCACATGTGTCCTAAGCTTGAGCTCACTTTTTTAAACTCTATATATAGTTGTGGGAGAAATTGACATAATCTTTTTTTTTAGTGAAATATCTTGTTCCAAAAGAATTTACTCCTTTAATGAATATACACAACTAAAAGCTACTTATATTTGTCTAGGGAGTAGACATCAACTGATAATCATTGGGAAGAAATATACTGTTAGGTATTTTATGCTATAGAATAAGAAGAAAATCCTCATCTTCTCCTGATCCTATAAAGCCATGGCTGTCTTCTTGGTTTCCAATGAGCCAGTGCAAGCTGAGATTGAAGAATAAATCTGCTATAGAATCCACTAGATTTAGATTTAGAAGCAGAAGAATGTCCAGCTTTCCTTATATCATATGAAGAAGCCAAGATTCAAGAACTTGAACAGACTTTCCAAGGTTGTAGGGACAATAAATAGGACTTTGTCTTTGAATTGTTGTTAAATAATTTCAGTCAGGTCTGGTTTTTCTTGACCCTATTTGAGGTTTTCTTGGCAAAGGTACTGTAGTTGTTTGACATTGAATCTGAAGCCTAATTTGACTTGAGGAAGATGAGTTGCATCACTTAACTGCATCATGATTTTGAATAAAACTCCACAAAAAATCCAGTTTTCTTCCTAGTGATTCATGTTACCTCTCTTGACACCATCATCCTCCTTGTCACACAAAGGCTCATGACCTAAGTGACATCCTCAATCCCTCACTCTCTCCTATCTCCCAAACTCAATCTCTTTCTAAATCTTGTAAATTTTACCTTCTTCACATCCTTCTTATATGCTTGTTTCTCTCATGGCATTAGTTCCATCTTAAAGCAGGGCCTCATTACCTCCTGACTAGACTATTTATTACAATAGTTAAAAATCTTCCAGCTCAAGTTTCTGCTCACTCCAGTCTTCTTCCACTCACTCAACTTCCAGAATGATATTTCTAACTTCCAAAATGAAATTTCTAATTTGAATTCAAATCATGTCATGTCCCTGTGGAATAAATTCCAGTAATTCTCTCTTACCTCTAGGATCAAATTTAAATCCACTTTGCAGAATTGAAAGCTCTTCATAATCTACCCCATCCATAAATTTCAAACTCTTATACCTTAGTCCTCTTTTTGCTGTGATTTAGTAATACTGGCTTCTGCTGTTCTTCAGGCAACATACTCTATCTCTAGGCTTTGGGTCTTTGTACTGACTATACCCTATGCTAAGAATGTTCTTCCTCCTCATCTCTGCTTCCCAACTTCTCTGTTTTTTTTTCCCACAAAATCTGAGTGAAAATCTCATCTTCTCCAAAAAGCCTTTTTCCTCTCTCTTGTCTCTAGTGCCTCCCTTCTTTTCATTATGCTCAATTTACCTTGAGTGTATCTTGTTTGTACATAATTGTTCAAATGTTGGGTTCCTAATTAAATAGTGAACTCCTTCAAATATGGACTATTTTTATAAATTTCTTTATAGGCTCTGTTATGTGTCTGGTATGTGGTAGATAATGCTTAATAAATGCTTATGAGTTATTTACTGCCATTCAAAAATGTGAAGATAATTAAGCACAATATAAAAAAAAATCATAATATAGCCAAAAAAAATGTTTGAACCAGCAAGGGTCTAATAAGTCCTAAGAGTGTTCTATGACAAACACGTTTAATTAATAATCATAGCATGGCATATATGTCATATAATATGTTATCATATTTATTATATATGATATTATCCCTCATATGTTATCATAAAACAATGAGTTAGTAACTACTATTATTCATTTATAAGTATGGAAGCTGAGACTAAGATAAGTTACATAACTTGTGCAGTCACAAAACTAGAAATGACTGAGACAAAATTTGGATTCCTATTTTGCTGATCCCCAAGTCCAGCATTGTATCCACTAAGCCAAAATGTTACTGCATTAAATTTATTAACAAATGCACCTGTAGATATGTTAATAAATTTGTTGGCCCAAATTAACTAGGATAAAGTATTCATCTAAGAATGATCAAAGAAACACATCATTGTGTGTTTACAGAATCTAAGGAAAGGAAAGGAGCAAAGAGGTAATTTATTTGAATTCAAATCTGACCAAAATTTTCTTCTATAATGTCCTCCTAGAAATGATCAACTAGACTCTGTTTGAAATGTCTCCACTAAGAAGATCCCTCCTGAGACAGTCCATTTTACTTTGAATAGCTATAATTGTATACTTTGCCTTCACACATCCCACCAAGATCAGATCTATACCAGCCTTTTTGCATATCCCTCAATACCTTTTATTCTTCCCTTTGGGGACCCACAGAATGAATCTCATCTTTCTTTTATATTACAGCCTTCTAAACAAATGAAACAACTTATGACATTACCAGTCTCCTTTACAGATTAGGTAACCCCAGGTCCTTCAACTGCTTGTTGTTTGGGGTGTTTTCCAATCCTTTAATCAAATTGACCACATCCTTCTTGTACCCTCCAGCTCATCGATGTCTTTTCTAAAACTTGATATTGTCTAGAACTGAACAAAATACTTCAGGCTGGCTTAAGCAGGAAATAATAGAAAAAATGATGCTTTCCCTTCTTCTGATTCTTTTGCTTTCCACATCTCTCATTGTTGGGAAGTATTCCACTAAAAACTACAGATCTTTTTTCTACAAGAAAAGTTGGCAAATCCCATTTCCTCTATTTTGTATTTTTAAATGTGACTTTTAAACCCTAGTGTAGAAATTTATAACTGGCATATTGAAATGATTTTTAATTGTAAATATATACTTCCATAGTTATCTTCATATTAGGAATCCCTCAGAATAAAGTCTTAAATAAGGCCTACAAGATTATGTGCCCCTTGCCCCTGGGTCTCCAGTTTTATATGTGTTTAATACCTGAATACTTCTATGGGCCCTCTTCAATGCTATTTTCTCCCCTGAATACTCATCCTTCTTACTGAAAATTTTTTCCTGTTATTTTTTCTTTCTAGCTTGTTATTTTCTCACTCCTTTTATATTTTCAAGTTAAAGTTCCCATGGCCAAACTCACAAAATTGTAGGTCAGAGTTTCTTAGCTTCATAAATTAGGTGGTTCATAAACTCTGATTGGGGGGAAAATACAGCTTTATTTCCACCAACTTTTGGTTTCCTTTAAAAGTTTGTATATTTAATTTTAAAACATCATTCTGAAAAAGGCTCTGTAGGCTTCATCAAATTGCCATTGAGGTCCATGACACAGAAAAAGGTTGAGAAAATCTGCTCTAGGCAAATATATATTTTCTAAGAACTAATTTGATAAACTCCAACCATTCCCCACTATATTGCTCCACTGGGTGAAAAAACCTTGGGCAAAAGAAATTTTTGAATCTGAAAAAAATTCCATACATAATGCAGAAAACTTTCCACTTACAAATGAATTTTAAAACTTCACTCTTAGTAGTGAGAACAGAGAAGCTGTTATTTGAAGTCTAACTACCATAAAATTTCAAAATAAGAAATAACTTTCTAATAATTGCGATTTTAACTACATGAACAGGAGAATAAGTAGATGGTGAAACTTCTTTTAGCTAACATTATTACTAACCACACCTCTCTTTCCTATATCTTGGTCATATTCAATGTCAATCTCCTGGTAGGCTGATGTTTCAAATAGTAGCTGCTGTCTTCCACAGTTTCCTTACAGAAATGTCTAAATAAGAACTTCATTAAGGTCACTGCCCTGGGCAAAGTCCATGGGGGGAATTCACAATAGCATGATTTATAGGCTCCTTTCTCTATAGGCAGCTCTGTACCAATACTTTCCACAACCTTCCTCCACACACACATTATTATTTTAACTTGTTCCTTTTGTATGGTTGGGCATATAGAAAACATTTGTTCTGCCCAGCCCCATGATAACAATAAATTCAATTGTATGTGTGTGTACATACACCTGCCATATCAGTGAAAAGGAGAAGACCCAAGCAATTAGGGGAAAGGCTTGAATATTTTTTCTATTGTGCTACCAAAAAAAATATTGTGGGTTTTTTAGAAAGGGGCATAATAATATGGAAAATAGCTTGAATGGATCAAGGGAAGGCAAGAGACAGAGGAGACTTAGAAATGAACCCCTATGAAGCCCAGATATGAGCACAGGGTGAGTATAAATGTCTTCAGTTTTTTTAATAAGCATGTGGGTTTCTGTGAAACAAGTTATGAACTACAGAACATGGCACTGGGAGGAAGAGGTAAAGTGGAGGCTGGTATTGCTTTAGAAGAAAAAAGAAATGGATGCCAGTAAAAGATATTCCAATCAAGATGATGAGAAAGATAGAGGATTTATCTTCTAAGATTAATTAACTTAATTCCTCCCCAGATCTAGGGATGTATAAGACCTCAGGGAACATGAACTCTAAGGTGTTAGAAAGACCTCAATATCCCAAGGTAGACCATACCTACTTCATGAATGGATGCTTCTAGAAGCTCAACACTATAAAATATGTTCCAAGAAAAATACAAATTAAGAAAAATAAAGGAATAGAAAGCTGGGAAATTATAAATGCATCTGTTTAAAGATGGGGGAAAGAAAAGATTACAACTTTTACATTGTGGAAGTGCTAGATTTTTTTTACATTTATTAACAAATTTTATTGTTGTATCAGATTAATTCCCCAATTTACACCTCTCTATATCCAATACAGAAAGCCATTCCTTATTTTAAAAAGAATATCAAAAAAGAAAGAAAAAAAGCATTTCAGTAAAACTGAAACATCAATCAAATCTGACAATATATTCAGTGTTCCATATCCTTAGTTCCCATCTTTGTAAGGAAGGAAGAGAAGCCCTGACTTCATGAGAAACAGAAAGAAAATAAAAATGGAACATATATTTTATAGCCCATGAATGAGAGAACCAAATTCAAAATAGTCTAAATGGAAATAAGGATATCAGTGCAAATGAGTTTTTCTTTAAAAAGAAAGCCACAAAAGAATGACACATAAATTAAAAGACTTAACATGGGTAATGGGAATAACTTTGAAGGATAATTCTGAATCATCCTATCATGTAAGTATAAGGAATAAGTAAAAAAAAAAAAAAAAAAAAAAAAGGATGTCAGATCAGTTAGTCAACATGAATTTATGAATTAGTTAGATAAGCCAGGTACTGTGTGATACAGAAAAATGTTAAAAAATGTCCCTGTTCTCATGGAACTCACATTCTAATATAAGTAGTTTCATAGAAGATAGTTACAGAACAAAAGTACTAACCAATGAATACAGAAAGGCCTCATGCTAACATGAGGACTTGAGTTTAGTCTTGAAGGAATCCAGTGGAAGTAAAGAGAAAAAGAGAGGAGGAATGCATTGCTGTATGAGCAGAAACAAGTGACTATACATATATAAGATATTTGAAATTAGAAGAGACAAGTGGCAATAGAAAAAAGTAAAAATAAGGAAGAAAGGAAGATACAAAGGTTTAACCAGTTTAAGTAGACATTTTTAAAAGCTTAAAAAAAGGTAGAAGAGCTGGAAAAAAATGTAGGAATTTGGATAAGAAGGAGAGAATTGACACCATTTGATAGCTATTTTATAGTAGTATAGAGTGTGAATGTTTGTTTTTTTTTCTATTTCTTTTTTTGGGGGCAGAAGTCTCTTTATTTTTGCAATATCCTAATATGAAAATATGCTGCAAGTATTTTCTCAATAGTGATCTCAAAAAAATAACCTAATCGCTTTCAGTCTCATCCTCATCATCTGTAAAATAAAAGTGTTAATGCTACATCCTTCACAAGAGTGTTATGAAATTGAATGAGAAAATGTATTCAAAGCATTTGCATAACATAATGTAATATATAAATATTAGCCATTATTATTATGTAAGCTTCATTAGTAATGGGGCAATTCCTCATCCAAATTTTGTTTCTCTCACAACACAGTACAATGCCCTACATTGGGTGATTAAGAAATGCTGATTAATGGATATATTCTTTCAAATATTATCTTAATGTTTAATCAAGGAGTGGAAATAACATTGGGTATAAATTCTGTGAGGGTCTACATAATAAGCTGAAAAAGTGTGGAGAACCTACCCAATTGTATTCTTTGGCTACTGAGGATCAGTATTACTGACAAAAGCCCAATGCCAGTGGGATAAAGAAGTGGATAGATGACAATAACTATTATAATCTGCCTACTAAGATGTAAAGAAGTTATAATATGTATGAGTGGAGGGCAAACTAGACTCACTAAAGCATAAATACTTTTCAGATTTGAAGAATATAACTATTCTAAATGTATAAACTACAAATTTAGGATTCTTGAACATGAGACTTTATTCCTTTTAGTCCATTTCATGTAATCTAATGTATACTTCATACCTAAATTTTTTCTTTGTTTTTGCATTTCTTGTTCCAATTAACACATAAAAGAGTCATATTTTTATATCCTAAAAAGGTTTCAAGAATCCATCAAGTTCCTAATGTAAAAAAATGAGATAATTGAGGCCCAGAAAATCGGAATACTTTGGCCAGGATTCCATAGCTAGCAAGTGTCTGAGGCAGGATTCAAATACAGGTGTTCTCAATTAACATTCCAGTTTGACATCTGCCCATGGAGAGAATCAATTATTAATATAGTCCCTGAGATGAGTGTCCAGAAGTAGATAATTTTTCCCACAAGTGAAGAACATAACTTCCCAGAAATATCTAAAGTTGGTGAATTTCATTACCTGAGACCAAAGAAGCTTAACTGAGTTATCACTCACTTTAGGGAAAATTTTAAATGCTAATAGGATAATTGAACTTGGTTTTACAATCTAGGTTACATGAATTTTTTTATGAATCTATTTTCAGAGGCACAATTATTTCTACAGGGGAAGGAGCATAACAAAAACCAATAGCTTTTTCCCCCTATCTTATTTCTTACTGTTGCATCATCATATTAATATGACAAATGATGGATAAATAGTGCTGTCCTTTTCTCATTGTTTACTTTCATCTGTTGTCATGTTGTCCTGTTGTATTATGATTATACTAGCAATTAGTAAAGGTAGAATTAGCACGACATCTCCTTATTAACATCAACCTATTAATTTACATAGGGAATTCCCTCTACAGTTTCCTATTTTGCATAGAATCACCTGAGATTTCCAAGAGACATCTCATTATAAAATTAATTCTGAAAGAAGCAAGATTTTGCCCTTACCATCTTCCAGGAGGGACTTTCCGACAGATGGTCTTTTATGTTATACACTTACCTGTGTTAAATACTGTGGAATGAACATGTCTTATCTGTTTGGGGTGATATAAATTATGGCTGATTTTTGCAAAATAAAAAGTAGTGTAGACTTTGTCTATATTTAATATTGACAAATTTTATTTTAAATAACTTTCTAAAATTTATGTTTCAGTCACCCTTTGCTATTGGAAATTTTTAAAAGAATCAAGCTTTACTTTTTACTATAAGGTAGCACTAAGCTTACTAATTAATATTCTTGGTTTCACCTACTTACTACCTTGTAATAGTTGCTATCATAACTAATCATAATGGCTGACATTCTCTAACATAATTTTATTTAATTCTCACAATAACCCTATGAAGTAAGCACTTCAAAATATTGTAATGTTCACTTTATAGATTTGGAAAATAAAGCAGAGAATGGTTGAGATTTTCCCAAATCCAAAAAGCTAAGAAAATACCTGAAGCAAGAATAAAATCCACACCTGTCTGACTAAAAATCCAGCACTCAATGCAAGAAAATTGGAACACTAATACATTATTGTTGGAGTTTTGAACTAATCCAACCATTTTGGAGTACAAATTGAAACTATCCACAAAGAACATACTGTTTTCATAGGTTTAGCACATAAAAGTTCATATACCCATAGTTTTAGATGTGAAAAAAAAAAAAAAAAAAAAACTAAAGGGCTCATCAAGCCCCTAACGTAACAGATGAGGAAACTGAAGCCCAGCAAATTTAAATATCTTGACCATTATTCCACAATTAGCAAATGCACATACTTGTTGATACAGCAGTACCACTACCAAGTCTATATCCCAAAGAGATGATAAAAAAAGGGGGAAAAGGATCTGCATATACAAAAATAAATATAGCACTTCTTTTTGTGGTGGCAAAAAACCTGGAAATTGAGGGGAAATTAAGGAAATCAGTTGGGAAATGACTGAACAAACTGTGGTATATGAATATAATGGAATACTACTGTGCTGTAAGAAATGATAGGCAGGATGAATTCAGAAAAGTCTGGAAAGACTTAAATGAACTGATGCTGAGTAAAGTAAGCAGAACCAGGAGAACATTGTACATTGTAACATCAACACTGTATGATGACTAACTCTGATAGACTTATATCTGTTCAGTAGTATAGTAATCCAAAAAAAAAAAAAAATTCCACAAGATGCTATCCACACTCAAAGAAAGAAATACGGAGTCTCAGTGAAGATCAAAGGATACTATTTTCACTGTTTTTTATTTATTTTTATTTCTTGTAGTTTTCCTTTTTGTTCTGATTCTTCTTTCACAACATGACTAATGTGGAAATGTGTTTGACATGATTTATATGTATAATTTATATCAGATTATTTTCTGTCTTGGAAAGGGGGAGGGAGGAAAATTTGAATTCTTATAAAATCTTACAAAAAAGAATGTTAAAACTATATTTCCATGTAATTGGGGTAAAAATGCTACTAAGTGAAAAAAAAGCAAAAAAAAAAAAAAAAAAAAAAAAAAAAAAACCCAGCACTCCCAAAGATAAATTCTCCAAAGTCTTATGTCTACAGATGGCATCATGCCGATTTCATAAAGACCTAGAATGTTTTATAGCCTTCCAATCAAAAGAATTTGAACTGATATATTGTCAAAGGTACTTCTTTGAATCTGTTCAACACAGGCATATTTATGTCTACATCATCTAATGTGAATATAGGTTTAATTAAAGTGGAAAACTCAAAGTGTGGGGATTACTTTCCCTAAAGCACATGACAAGCTATTTTTAGTAGATGAGTCCTTGGTTGTTGCTTGATTTGCGGATCAATTGAGTAATTTATCCAAGTTAAATAACTAGAAAGTAGGAGGGATAGGATTTATAGAGCCTGCTATTTATTTACTCTGTATCTACATGTGTATAAGTACATATCAACACACATGTATAGTATGTATATGGTATATATGCATTATACAACATGTCTCAAATTCTTAATATGGTTTTATACTAGTAAAGTTATAAGCTATTAATGTTTAAAACTACATGAAAATTTTGGGAGATCTAGGACCTATACCTCTGTATACATATAGCCCAACCTGGGATTTCATTGAGATAAGTAACTACCAATGGGCTTTTGTATTGATATAGATCTGTCTCCTGAAGATTTTCGGGTCTTGGGAAATTCTGGTCTTGAATGAGTCCATCAGTATGGGAATTCTCCTTAAGCTTTCCTAACACCCAAGCTAGTTTCCTATTCAACCCATGTATGTAAAAATATACATACATATGTACACATGTACGAATACATAGATATGTATAAATGTCTATATCTATAATAAGTATATACTTAAAGTCTCTCCAAACATATATTTCACATACATAATTAATTCTTTAAAAAGAGAGAGAGAAAAAGGACAAGTTACCATCACCAGACACTGCCTTTTTGCAGATGGAATATACAAAACATCGAAGTTTAGCTTTCTTGATGTTGTTTTCAAATAAACATTGTTTACAATGATATTTACCAACATAAATCACTTCTCTGAAAGGAGTAAGTACTATGCCTTTATTACTGTAAGCAGCATAACTAGAAAATTCTTGTGTTAGCAAGAATTGTTCATCTCCATTCTGAATAGAAAATAGACCTCACTATCTAGAAGTGGTCTTGTTCTTTTTAGCTCGTCTAACTTAAATGGTATTTTTCTTGTAATTAAAAATGGGACAAGTATAGAACACATCTGATTTCAACTAAGGAAGCAAAGATGATATGGCTTGGAATAAAAAGAATGCTAGACTTGAAATCAAGAAGGTAGTGAATTGAAATCTATCACTAGTTGTGTGACATTGGGTAAGTCATTTAACTGCTAAAGATCAGGAAATTTTTGAAATTATAGCCATCTGACCTGGGAGTCTCTGTTCCAATATCACAAGCCCTTAAGTAACCTCAGGTAGGTAAGCAAATGAAGTGTCCAATGTATTGGTCTATACAGAGGCATTCATAATGTTGAGAGCTATCTTGAATTGGATGGATACTAGACACTTTTACACTGGGGAGAGAGGAAGACTTCCACAAAACACAACCACATGGATTGCAGAATTTCGGTAAGTGGATTTTGTTGTAATATTTTAGAAACCCAAAAAAAAGGGTGAAAAAAATCCCTAGTAACAAGCTGTGAATAATCTGTTAAACAACTCTCTTAATTTATGCTCACACCTCCCATAGTTTCAATTAGAGGTGAGAGTCTTATTTTAGCAGTAAACCAATTCAGCCTCATAATTATCAGTGAATTTCTTGAACTCCTTGAAGGGTAATGTTTATTACAAGGAGGCCAGAAAAACATAAATAATATATTATCATTATTTCAGATTTTTTTCAGTTTGACATGTATCAGGGTTGCATGTGTGGGAGGTTTTGTTGACTCTCTTACAAAGGGCATGAAGTTCAGTTAACATATATCCATTCTCTCACAGGAATGAAAATATGAGTGTTATATAAATATATAAGAAAAATAACCAATTTATTTAATAGGAGGGGCAATGAAGCTTTTCTAGATTATTAAACTGAGAATTATGCCATATTTGAGGCTTTATTCTTCTCACATAAAATGTATAATATGTATTATATATAAATATGTATATTTATACATGTTTAGTTTTTATTTGCTCAACCAACTTCATTATATTTTCTCAGTATACAAGAAAATGGCTGGTGGGAAGCTTTCAAACCTCCCCCCCCCCAACTTCAGCCTAATTCAAAAGCTCAAGCCACAGAAAACAGACTGGGACTTATTATGGAGGGACAGGCCATAAATTCAAGTCAAGGCATAAGCTTATTCACAAGATGGTGACTTTCTGTCTAGACTTGAAAGGGAAAATAGAAACTTTAACCATTAAACTCATGCTAAACTTGACATAAGTAGCTATTTGGAGGAATGAAATAGTTTATCTAGAGCTGTTCAGGTTTTATAGTACAAAAACAATGCCTGCTACAAGTATTTCACCATCTTAGTTTTTAAAAATCTATTGTAGAGCAGTAATGAACTGAACCAGCTACACCCAGAACTCTGGGAGATGACTATGAACTACTACACAGAATTCCCAATCCCCCTATTTTTGTCCACCTGCATTTTTGATTTCCTTCACAAGCTAATTGTACACTATTTCAAAGTCCAATCCTTTTTGTACAGCAAAATAACTGTATGGACATGTATAATATATTGTATTTAACTTATACTTTAACATATTTAGCATGTATTGGTTAACCTACCATCAGGAAGAAGGGGTGTGGGGAAGGAGGGGAAAAGTTGAAACAAAAGGTTTTGCAATTGTCAATGATGAAAAATTGCCCTTGCACATATCTTGTAAATAAAAAGTTATAATTAAATAAAAAATAAATCTATTGTTATTCAGTTGTGTCTGATTCTTTATGTCCCCATTACTGTACATGGAATTTTCTTGGCTAGGATACTGGAATGGTTTGCCCTTTTCTTCTTCAGTGGATTAAGGAAAACAGAGTCTGAATTTGAACTCATTTCTTCTTGACTCAAAGCCCAATTTTTTAACCACTGAGCCACTATCTGCCTTCAGTTTAAAAATTAGCATATGGGTTCATTCTATATGTCTCACAGTGCTAGACATTAGAAATAAAAAGACTAAAATGAGGTTTATTTCTGTTCTCAAGGAGGTTACATATCCTGGAGGAAAGAGGTATTAACAGATATGTAAGCACCAAAATGCAAATGACAACAGTAAATGCAAAATAATTACAGGTTAAAGGCTGGGGATGAGTTGGGGAATACTAAATGTTTTATAAAGAGTAATAGGAGAAAAGCTCTCTAGGACATTGCACTTGAACTAAACCTTGAAGGAGGTTTAGAATTCTAAGATATGAGAATAAAAAGAGATAATTAGCACTAGGCATCTGAAAGGGTATGCATGTGAAGAATGGAATGCCATATACAGAAAAAAAAAAAAAAAAGAAGTAGGTCCATTTTACTGAAACGGAGTGAGTGAGAAATGGAGAAATGAGTGATATAGAGCAATGAGAAATCAGTTTAAAAATATAGATTGAAACCAGATTGTAAAGTACTTTAAATTTCCCCAAAAGAGAAATGTGCATTTTATCCCAGAGATAAAAGGGAACCCCTGAAGCCTTTTGAATAAAGGAATGTACATGTTGTTTTCCCCTAATAGAATCTTAAATCCCTTGAAGGCAGGGGTAATTATGTTTTTGTCCTGTTGTAGTAAATGTTCAGTAACTATCCACTCACCTTCCACTCAAACTAGTGGCTAGGGTAACCAGAAGATTGTTACTCAATGTCCTTGCTGAGTTTTAAAACAAGACTTGAGAGATTGAATGGCCATTTTCTAATGGTATTTCTTATATATGCCTTCACCAGTCTGTTCCTCTTCCCCTATGATTATCAACAGATATTAATTATTTAGTCAGAAATACCTTGCTTTTGTTAAAGGATATTTACCAAGGTGGTAAAAGCAAATAGTTGGTACAAACCATAAATAACTTTGAAGAATTCCTACAAATATACAGAGAATTCTGGGGGAAATAAGACTGGATTTTACAACGTATCTGGCACAGGGAATACCCAGCTCCTGGTTACTGAAAGACATCCTCAATTCTTAATGACGTAGGTCCACATGAACTTTCCCTTAGACATGGTATAACTTCTTTTCTTGTACAGATTGTTAAAGCTATCTTTCCCTTGATGTGTCTAATTTATCAATGTCCCCTTAATGCAGACATTGCTAGTTTTTTGAGAGACACTGATTAAGATGCAGATGAAAAATCCAAAATCCTCTCACTGTACAAGGTACAACTGGACAATGAGGTTGAAGATAAGGTTGGGGTTCTTCTCTTTCCCCCCAGGAAGTTGTCAATGGCTTGTCTGGAGGCTTCTACCAATCTATGTTTATTTATTATGAGTTGTGCTTTTCTTTCTTTAAAAATATATTTGAGGAGCATGTGGTGCAGTGGATAGAACACCAGTCCTGAAGTCAGGAGGAACTGGGTTCAAATATGGCCTCAGACACTTAACATTCTTAGCTGTGTAATCCTGGGCAAGTCACTTAAAACTAATAGTCATGAAAAATATTTGTATGAAATTTAGGAGGGAGTGATTAAATAGTGACAGTAACTCAGACAAACAAAGAAACAATTATTTAAAAATACATAGAACAGGGCAGAAGGAAGTTCAGAAGGGATACAGACCAAAAAAACAGTTGGAACTTTCATGTTAAATTTAATACAAACTTTGAAAAAAATACATAATAGAAGTTCAAAAGTTCATATATAATCATATTTTCTTTGTGAATATATTCATAATTATTTCTGTATAAGTTCAAAACTAAAATTAAAAATTTCAAACACCCATCTTTTTTAATGATCTATTAGTGCTGTGCTTCTAAGGCATAGAAACCAATAGTGTTGAGCTAACTGAAAATGATAATCACACGGAGGACAATAGATACATCCCCTCAAACATTTATTAGTAGACACTATCAAAAGTTGCATAGGATAGATTGGCATCGGTAAATTGTAATCTGCTTATTACAAGTAAATTCTAAATTTATGAGATCACAGATTTAAGTATAGACTACCAAAGCAGTCTCATGTATGCTAGATATTAGGAGTATTATGCATCACTGAAATTTAAATGTTTTTTGACTCTTTTGGTACCTATTTAGCAACTCCTTGTCAGGGTCCTTTGGTTTCACCCTTTTTCTGTAATAAGGAGCCAACCTCAAAACTATTCCCCTTGATAAATTCAAAAATTGGTTGGCCAGTGTTTCAGATGCTAAATGGAAAGAACACTAGGTCTGGAACCACAGGGCTCTGTTACATAATTCCTGTTATATAAGCTTTTACTTAACTTATGTTAGGCTTCAGTTTATTCATCTGTAAAATGAAATAGATTAGAGGACTTCTAACATCCTCTCAGATTGAAATCTTTAAAAGACTTGTCTTCTATTTTTGGAGGATATGGGAGTTAGGAAATAGACATTGACTATGCCTTCAAAATAAATATTTAGGTGTCTTAGAACTCAATATCATTTATAGAACCTTTTACTTTACAGAATTTTGACTAATTTTTAAAAAATTGATTGGTTTGTTTCTATTCTTTTCCTGTCCCCTGTACACCCTCTAGTGGAGGTGACTATGAAGCTTGGAATTTTCAAAGAGGTGACAGAAATTAAAAAAAAAAAAATAATAAAAATTTTAAAAGCCTTTTGTATCTATAATTGGATATTGAGATCCTTAATAATAAAATGGTCCTTTATTGCATGTGAGAATACAGCAACGGTATTTCTGAATCTAAGTAACCTTCTCTCTCCAGTCAAAGGAATCTACATCCTGGCAGGTTTTCCAATTAAATTCTGACAACAAAGCCATTACCAGTCCTTTGGCTCACACTCCATGTCCAGAGATGCCTGATACGAAGCAAGCCATAAATAACTTATTGGCATAATTACAGAAAATTTTGACATGAGATGCTGTACCTAAGCTGTGCCTAAGGGACAAATACACACACACACACACACACACACACACACTTATACACCTTACATTCTTTTCTTTAATATACATATGGGGAAATATTTTAATTGTATCATGAGTTGTTGAGGTTTTTCTTTTAATAAAGTATTATTCCACACACATCTCCCTCATTTCCCAAAATAAATGTGTATTCATTTCATTTTGAGGGGACCAGCAGTCTCTCCTTCCAGAAAAAGTATGCTCTAAAGAATCAGGCTGTTGTTTTTACATGAAGAAATATTTATAGTCTCATTGACTTAGACAAATAAAACTTTAGATTTCAGTCAAATCCCCCAGTTATAGACTAAAAAGATTCAGTTCATACTCTATATTTTTCAGCCAATTATGAAATAGTAAAGATGTGATCCATTGTTGAATATTGCTTGCAAAAGTCCATTTACTCCCTACAAATACTCATTGAAAATGACCTTGATTCATGAATAGATGATCCTTGAAAAGATTTTGTATGGTTGAGAGAGTTGTAATACATGTTGATAGTTCTATTATGTTAGCCTGATTACCTTTTTCAATAAAAATAAAAAGATATTTTTTCACTCATGTTTTCTTCCCTTTTGAATATCCTTTATATCAGTGCTTTAATACCAGATCAATTGTATTACTTCTAGTACAGGGCAATGCTCTCTCTATCTATCTATGTATCTATGTATCTATGTATCTGATAGAGACTGAGACAGAGAGAGAGAGAGAGAGAGAGAGAGAGAGAGAGAGAGAGAGAGAGAGAGCTAGAAAGAGACAGAGAGAGAAAAAGAGAGAGAGAAACTTTGTGCATTATGGCTAATTTCTCATTTAGTGCATTATCTCTTTAGTGCTATTTCTACTTCCTCTATGAACCCCTCTGCATTTCTGATGTGAGGGCTCAAGTATGGTGATTCTCCTATCCTTACTATGTTGAAATTAGTTGTTTCACAAAACAACTGTCTCTGATAAGGCTCTGAAAGTGCCACATGATCCATCTTCAGAGATAAGAGTTATAACAGAAGCAGAAATTAGTGGAAATCTCTCAAATTGCAGGAATTCTGTCTTGTAGAAGTGCAGAGTGGTTTTTCTCTAATGTTGAACAGGAAGCATTCCTAATTTAATCTTCTCTCAAATCTTTCAAAGCTCCCCTCCAGGAAATTTACCAATCAATAAACAATACAGTTTCTATACCTGGTAAGTACTTCCTGCTATCTTTGAAATGAGGAAATGTTAGATGAAGAAACCTCTTCTTTTCTTCAAGAGACTTCAGATCTAGTTGGCAGTTCAGAATAGATAATATTATAAAATGTAATCTCCTCTTGAGCTTTTCATTTGCAAAATGAAGGGATTGGACTAAATAGTCTCTGTGGTCACTTTCAAAGGTAAATTCTGTGAGATCATATCCTGGAAAGGACAAAACTTAAGAGTTTATTTTTACAATCCACACATTAAATCTATTGTGCTCCATATCTGGTATCTCATAATTTAATTCCAAATCCTTACCCTCTATAAACTTGCATTTCAGAAAGCTAAATCCACAAGATATATTAATTTAAAATTAATCATCAATTTTTTTTCGTGTACTTTTTCGTGTACATAGTTGGATAAGAGGTCATATTCCCTGTACTTCAATTCATATATGACCAAGAATTCTCCCCCCCCCCCATTTCATGCTTGGAAACTAATCATCCAGCCTTTACATAAACACCTCAAATGAAACAAGAAATTTTTTGTTGTTCTTGATTTAAATTTTATTTCCTCCAGTTACATGTAAAGATGATTATCTTTACATGTAACTGGAGGAAATAAAAATTTAAGTTACAGATTCTCTTCCTTTCTCCCTCTTCATCCCATCTCATTAAGAAGGTAAGCAATTACATATAGATTATACATGTGTAGTGATACAAAACATTTTCATAATAGTCATGTTGTAAAAGAAAATATAGACAGCCCCCCAAAAAAAAATCTCAAGAAAAATAAAGTAAAAGGAAAAGAAAAGGAAGGAAAAAAGGAATGCTTTGATTTATATTCAGATACCATCAGTTCTTTTTCTGGGGATGGACAACTTTTTTATCATAAGTTCTTAGAGAGTTATCTTGGGTCACTGTATTATTGAAAATAGATAGCTAAATCATTCACAGTGGATCATCTTACAATGTTGCTTTTAAGACCAAGATCCCCCATTTCATCAGGGCCATCTTTAGTCATCTTGATCTATATCTTGCCAGTTTTTCCAGAGAGCTCTGGAGGGGAAAATGAGGCAGATGACTTTACCAAGCCCTCCCTCACTTAAATTCAAATTCACTTGCATATCATGGCATCAGTTTCCTGAAGTCAAGGGCCTCTTTGAGAACAAAGGACAAAAACAGCAACAATATTTTCTACACAGTACATTTCACTTTGTATCACCTCAGGGAAGGCTTTCCAGGCTTTTTTCTGAGAACATCCTGCCCATCATTTCTTATAACACAATAATATTCCATCATAATTACCTAAAACAATTTGTTTAGCCATTCTCTAATTGATGGACATCTCCTCAATTTCAATTCTTTGTCCCAAGAAAAGTATTGCTATAGATATTTTTGTACATATAGATTCATTTCAAGAGGAAAACTCTTACCTCCTAAGCAAGTCATTTAAGTTTAAAGCAGTTCTTATTGTTAAGAAATGTGTTTTCCTGATATCAAGTCAAAATATGTGTCATTGTGACATGATTGTAGATTTTTTTTTCCCTCTCTTTTGCAAAGCTAAAGTTATTGAATTCCTTTTTCATGCAATGGTCCTTTCAACTGTGGACAAGTATGATATCTCCTTTGATTGGAATTTATTTGTCCTATTGATAGGGGTTGAGGTCCCTTTAAGATTCCTTTCTAATTGCCCAACCCATGGCTGACCTTGATTCACAAATCCTGGTCAAAGGTACCCTTTGAATATCCGGGCCCAGCCCTCACCCTCAGCTCAGCTTCCCCCAGCCCTTACCTGATCTGAGCTAACTGAAAAGCCTGCCAAGAATTTAGGGTACAAGATAGTAGGTATAAAAGACAGGAGCCAGAGCCCTCTCTTTGCAGGAACCCTCCCAGCCAACACATGGTATCCTTCCAGCCATGTAAGGGTTCCTGCCCTCCCAGCAGCCTCCTCTGGCCCTGGCGTCTTTCTGAGCTTTACTTCCAAATTTCTACAATAAACCTTTTACTTATCAATCTAGGTTTTCCAGCCTGTAAATTTATTTACAGGGGACACTGTGCCTCATGGGATTATCTTATTATCTATACCTCGAGAAATGGGGTTCCCCCTTTCCTTTCCCTCATTACTATCTCTAACATGGTCAGAGCATTATTTTGGTGGACAATTTTGTATTGGAAGTGCAAGAAAATGTTATCTTAAATGTTCTAGGGGTTAATTTAAATGAAATGGTACAAAGTTTTATTCATCCCCAGGAATATTCTTCAATTCAGCATGTACATTTATGGAATTATTTTAAATTCAGCATAATTTCATTTGGATTTCATTCTATCACTTACATGAAAGTCTTGTTCCTTTGTATTAGGTTTCTTAGAGAATCAAGTTATGTCCACATTTGCCATACTTTCTACCTGGTCCTAGCTTCAGAGATGATAAGATCAAATATTTTAAGCTGAAATCTGAAGTCATTAAGCTTAAACTTCTGAATGTATAGATAATAAAATTTAGTCTAAGAACTAACTCAAGTTCATAAAACTAGTACATATCTGAAATAGGATTTGAACACATCTTCTAACCCCAAACCCATTGCTCTATCTACTTAAAGCTCATAGATTATCAATTTACCTCTAGAAGAGCCAAAGAAATCATGTTGCCCTTTCCTATTTGATCCAGTAAAGTAAATATTGCTCTATAAATTACTATATAGTTCTATGCTATATCTGAGCCTCTGAAGACCCATAGGGAACTGGATCCAATTTGAAATACTCAGGGAGTTGAGGTAGTTGAGATCCAGGATCTTAGTGTCTAGAAGCAAAGCCATTCCATGGCTCATAATATGATAAGCATCACTGAACTAAACTGTACTAGGCCATAAGGAATGGCACACTACAGAGCTATTTTCATTCATGCATTCTCCAGAATGAAATTTCCAGAACCATTTTTTTTTAATCCCTAGAGGGCACTGAAATATCATGTTGCTGCAAGGAATAACAAGAAAGGCCATTGCTATATTTGCATGCTATTTACATATAAACAACCTATAATTTGCATGTGCCTACATAGTTATATTATTATTCCCTATGTGATCATTGATTCTTAGCCTTTCCTTTCTATATTCTTCCTCTCTTGCCCAGACAGACCAACTACTGCACAGACTAGCAGAAAAAAGGAAAAAAAAAAAAGGTAACCAGGAAAGAGACCAAGGAGTTAAATTAGAAAACTTCTAGGTTAAAAGTAGGCAGCTGCTTTTAATGTAGGGTAGAGGGGAGGGACAATGCAAAAATTAAAATAATTCATTCTGATCTTGCCACTAACAAGATATATGAACTTGGACCAAACACTGAACTTCTTGCAATACTTATAAAACAAGTGTTTTAAGAGGACAGGGGATTCAGAATATCCTTAAGACCCTTCTCAACTCTAACATTCTAGAATTCCTATCACTATAATCCTTTCTCATGATTGTAGCAATGCAATATTTCAAAGTATAATTCCCCATATTTCTTTTAAAAATTTATTTTTAAGTCTCCTAAATTTCTCCTTTTGTCCTTCTTTTCCCCATCCCAGAAAGTCCTGTCATACAATTTTTTTAAGAAGAAAGAAAAACCAATAAAAGCAATCAATACATTTTTAAACAATTTAAACGATTTCAGTGTTTAAGATATTTTAAACCTAAGAATCCCTCTTCCTCTGCAAGAGAAGGCAAGAGAGGGGCTGAGAAAAACTCTCTCCTTATATCTATTCATTGAGTCTATCTGCCTCTACTTTCAATATAAACATGATAAAGAACTCAGATCAAGTTAAAAATGCCTTGGAAAAGTTAAAAATGCATCATTCATAATTCCTTATAGTTTTGCAAACTATCCACATTTTGCCAAGTTGAGGGAATGTAACTGACTACAAACTCAAATCCTTATCTGTCCAGAATTCCCTAACATAAAAATACTTCAATAAATTTGCATTAAGAGGTAAACTTGACCCAGATCTCACAGGATCCCTAACTTCATTCAGAGTATTGTTCAAGTCCTCTTTCCTAAACAAGATTATTACTTCCTTTCTGCTATTACTTGTTAACCAAGAAATTACTTTGTACATATGTTTTGTCTTTTCTTATCTATGCACATGTTATATAACCTCTAATTTTTCCCTCTATCATTCATGAGGATTGAGACTGTCTTGTTTTTGTCTTCATAAGTCCTATACCTAATACATATTAAATGCTTAATAAACACTTTTAAATTGAAACAAAAACAAAAAAAAAAAACAACCACTAAGTATGATATTTGGTTTCTAGATAAGAATTTTTGAAAGGAGAAGACTTGTTTATTAGCTTAAGGTATATGAGCAAGTATAAAAACGTGTGTGTCTATACATACAGAGAGACATACATACATGTGTGTATATGTTTGTGTGTGTGTGTGTGTGTGTGTGTGTATATATATATATATATATATATATATATATATACATATATATATATATATATATATATATAAATCTATATATAATTGTTAACGCTATTATTAAGGGAATACACACACACACACACACACACACACACACACACACACACACACACATAGACACGCACAAAACTAGGCAAAAGGATCAGCATGATACAATGAAAAGAGATTCAATTCCAAAGGCAGGAAGACCAATGACACAGTCCAACCTCAGATTATATCTGCCTTTAATACATTGCCTGCTAAATAAGAAGTTCAAAAAAAAAAGCTTCTTCATTGATTAATTATAGTTGTAAAACTAAGAAAGTCATCAAACTTCTTTGAGTCTTACTTTCCTCATCTATAAAATGAAAGAGGTTGGATTCTATGACCTTGAACTTCCTACCCATTTTTAAATTTTTGATGTTATGACCCCAAACAATTTAATTCTCACTGTCACCAGGCAACTCTCTAAAACTATAAATCTCCAAACAAGCACCAGCATACATTGATAGTTCAAAACAAGTTGCCTAAGTATGCTAATGAAATTATTGAACTTGTCTCCTTTCTCTTGTAACCTCTCATCTTACTCCATCAAATAATAATAATAATTTATGCCTTGAATACAGCTTTTTCAATTATGCTCTGGACTGTTATGGCTCCAAATGAATGTAGATTCAAGCTATTCTGGACTTAGTTTTAGGAAATGAAAAGTCTTAGAGTTTGGAAGTTTCTCCCCTCTCCAAGTGACAGTGAGTATTCTTTTTATTTCTGTCACTATGACAGACTCCATGAACTGAACTGTCACTCTTTTGAAGAACTAGGTCCTTTTCTGAAACTTAAAAAAATTGAGGGTGGCAGAAACAAGAATGGGATCTACCTCTTCGGCACTCTGTGAGAGAAAGCTGAAGAGCAGTGGTGTCAAAATCAAATAGGAATGCTTTCCACTAAACCACACTGAAGTATCCCTGCAGGAGGCATATTGACTTAGTTTTTAAATGTACTGTTACCCATGGTTTACTGTCTTGTTATCTATTTTGTTAAATGTGTCCCAATTACATTCAAATCTGCTTTGGGATACATTTGGGAGTTGGTCCACATGTTTGACATCTCTGTTCTATTTTACTATTTATACAGAGTTATAAATGTTTCTTTATTTAAATGCCTAGCAGTCATATACAATATATTAGAAAAGAAAATATATCTATAACTATCTGTATAATATTTTAGATGGGAATTAGAAAAAGAAAAGGATGAGAGAGGGGGAAAAAAGCCTTTTGGGATCTTCTGAAAGGAATACTATAGAAGTCAATTTGTGATTTCTTATCTGATCATTATCTACAAAAATATTCTGAACAGATGTCCACTAAATGAATTATTTGCTGTCTGCCAAAAACTATTTTGAGCAGGATTTTTAGCAGGTAAATAGGAAATGAGTTAGAGAGTATGAATAAAACATAAACAGAACAGCTGACAACACTTGATCATCCTATAAATTCCAAATCACCATTCAGAGTCATCTGCCCTAAGAAGAGTTGCTCTGCAATGTCTAACAATAATAGATTGACTAAAAGAAGGGCAAAGGATATTTAAACTTGTAATCACTCTAGGAAGGAGTTTAAATGTTTGGCCAGCCTTTACTGGGGGGAAAAAAAAAAAAGATCATCTGTTCTGCTTCAGTAGAAAGAGTTTCTTCCTCAAGATTTCCCTGTGGTAATTAAATCACAGATCCAGGACTCTCCCATCTCATCCCAAATTTACTATAATTATAAATGTTCAAAGAATGTGTAGATTATTCTATAAAACTTTATATGGATAGAAATGTAAGCATGTGGATAATAGTGCCTGCCACATCAGAGGTCTTGATAATTGTGCTTGTTAATTGAATGATTCATCACTAGTTATATTCTTTGGCCACCATTTTTTAATGGTGATAAGATCCAGTAATTTTTCCATCCATTTGGTATCCTTCCTTTTTTTCAATTACCTTGAGAATTATGGATTTATATACTTAGAAGTATGTTATCTCCAGCATAGAATTTCTCTATACACATTTAGTGAAGTCCTGCCTTTTGCATTTTTGTTTACATCTCCATTTCTGTTTTCTTAAAAATTACATTGAAGTCTGTGATATTAAGTTCCAAACATAATATATCCAGCATCTTTGAGAGTGGAAATGTTTTGCGGGTTATTGTTGTTAACCAAAAATCCCTTTGAAACCTTTTCTTCATCTATTTATTGTTTATCCTTAAGTATCATCCTTAAATGCCCTTAAGACGATGTCTAGGTGAAAAGCAAAAATTTTTGAGATACATAAACACAGATATAACCTTGTTCAAATCACTCTAATCATCAATATCGCATGAAACATAAAGTAGGTAGCTCTTGCTTCAAGTTATTCTGTACTCTCTTAGAGGACATCCAGTATGAATTCAAGAGAAATTTCCATTCAGATGATGAGATCCTCCATAATTCTGCTATTTATAGATGATTGTGTTCATTCCATTAAACCCCAGAATATGGAATAACTTCCTAAATGAGATGCACAATAACACTAACAAGTTTTATCTAAAAACACATAAAATATGAAGTTAATGAAGACTGTGTATTTCCAGATTCTAAAAGGTCATTGGATGGACAATCACTATAGCTTGTCCTTTAGTACACTATCTTGAAAATACATTAAAAATTCACAATAAATTGTACCTGGAATAAGATAGAAGGAAGAAGATGGAGTGGATAACATTTAGGAAATATGAAAGTTATTTGAATGATCTGAATCCTTCCCCTGAAACAAAGGAGTTACTATTTATAAGCAGTATTTTAGGGGTGATGCTCTTGGCTATTACCCATGGTGGGAAATTGATGAAGAATGCCTCAAAAAGCATTATTTGTCAAGATAAAGAGTGAGAGTAACTTTATCATGTCACAAGCTAAGAATTATAGAAGAAAAGTGTTATCAAAGTTTTTAACAGAGAAATATATGATAAAAAATATGACATGGAATGCATCGTGACAGCAATGGATAACTTAACTAATGGACAAATCAGCTTCCTTGGAATATTAGATACAGCAAATTTGGAGACAATTATGGAAAATTTTTGAGAATTTACGAATATATATTTCACAGGATAGGTATACCTGGATGAGTTGTGATCTACATGTTGGAAGTAATATTGAGATTAATGAGTTTCTAAAACCAGTGGAGCACAATTTTATGACATTACATATAATAACTGGCATATATAATTGTGTTTAGTGATAGTAATTTTATTGTGTGTTATGTATAATTGGATGAGGATAGAGACTTTTTATTCCATATTATGTGTAATTGGAGGGGAATAAGGACTTACTCTATATTATTTATAATGAATGGGAATAGGGACTGAGCCTGTGTTTTCTATGGTATAGGGAAATCCCAATAATAGATTTCTTCTTAACCACTTGCTGACACCTTCTTTGCAACTTGTTCCATAGAAAGTTTTCTGGAAGATCAAGAGGATAAATTGTATGCCCAGTTTCTTATTGCTGTAAAGCAATTAGAGTAGAATCCTGATTCTGATGGTAGCTTTCTATCTCAATCTGCTATAACAGAGGATAAGGAGAGGGGAAAGGAAGAGAAGAGAGGAAAGAGAAGAGAATTCATATATACAAGCACTACAATATCTAAGTATATTTATTATATACTACATATATACATATAATATACATATATACAATAAGCATATACTAAATATGTACATATATGAATTATGGATACTTAGGCACAATAATAATATAATATAATAATAAGTTGTGCTTTATATAGCATAAAATAATAGTTTTGTGTGTAAGTTGTATGGTTGTGTATAAGTGCTCAAAACATTATCTTTCTCTCAAAACACTCTTCTCTTTCTAACTTTGTTATTTCTATTATAACACTAACATCCTTCTGGTCATCCAAGTTTAGGATGTTTCAGTCATTCTTGACCCTACACTAGATGTCACTTTCATGCCTAATTAATTTTCAATTCTTGTCAATTCTACCTAAAAATATTATTATAATACACCCCTTTCTCTCATTCCTTTGGTCACAGTCTTAATTCAGGCTCTTATCACATCTTGCCCAGATTTTTGCAGTGCCCTCCCAAATGGTTTCCCTGCCTCCTCTTCAATTCATCCTATTGCTATCCCAGTTGCCAAATTAATAATTCCAAAGTACAAATCTAAAACATGGCACTCTGCTGCTCCATTGTTTCAGTGACTCCTTCTTAACCTCTATGATAAAAAATTAACTCATCCATCTGGTATTTAAAGCCATTCAGATCCTGAATTCAACTTATCTTCCCAGGCTTATTACATATCTCTGCCCTTGTTAAATATTATGTGGTCTAGCCAAACTAAACTACCTGTTAAACAC
Source organism: Sminthopsis crassicaudata (assembly GCF_048593235.1). Classification (NCBI taxonomy): domain Eukaryota; kingdom Metazoa; phylum Chordata; class Mammalia; order Dasyuromorphia; family Dasyuridae; genus Sminthopsis; species Sminthopsis crassicaudata. The sequence goes on from NC_133617.1 coordinate 719,276,692, forward strand.
AATGTTCTACCTCTGATTTCTGCTCATTTTTAAGGATAAGCTTATTAATCAACAAGCATGAGTATTTCAGTCTATATAATTATTATATAGAAAATATTCAATTATTTTAGGTTAGATTTCTGAAGGGTAACTTTGTATCACTATTCAGCAGTGTACTGTTCCCTTTCTTTACCTACTTGGATATGAGAACCACTCAAAGCTTTAGAATTCTTCATTTTGTTTTCATTTTGTGAGAATTATTTTTATAGCAGAGGTAATAATAATGCTTAATATAACTCATCCTTTGCTGTTTTTCTTCCTTTTTGAAATGTGTTTGTCTGTTTGATTGATTGATTTTTCTCACATGATTTGGTTAAGAAATATTTTTTATTTTATTCCCCCCTCCTCTTCTCCCTTTCTCCCCCTGCTTCCCTCTTTCCTTTCCTCCCTCTCTCCTTCTCCCCACCCCTCCCTCCTCTCTCTCTCTCTCTCTCTCTCTCTCTCTCTCTCTCTCTCTCTCTCTCTCTCTCTCTCTCTCTCACACACACACACACACACACACACACACACACACACACTTTTTTTCTCTCATTTCTCTCTCATTTGTTTATTTTTTTCCTTTCCAAACTTATCTGAATAGCTCCTGGCCTAACCTATTTCATTCTTTTACTTCAGTGATACTAATCTAATATGCCTTTCCAAGAAGTATTCTTTTATGTCTATAAATTTTCTCTCTCCATACCTCACTAGGATTTTCTACATGTATTCCAATTTAATATTCCTTCCTCTTGATAGTTCTTGAAATATTTTAAAATATCCATCATATCACTGTATCTACAATCTAAAAATCATCACTTCCTTTAACTTAGTCCTATATGGCACAGAATCTAGTCCTTTCAACACTTTGGTGACCTTCTTCCAGTTGCACTGCCATTGTTTTTTACTGATGGTGGTTAGTTTTTATAAATACATTGTCTAGAACGTAACACAATATTTTACATTATGAAGGAGAATGGTAAATTAAAATCATTATCCCTAAATTTACATTAATCCCTAAAATTCTAAAAATTTTTAATCAATGGAATTGTCAAATTCCAATTTAATGTTCTCTAATCTGAACTTGGGCCTAGAAACCAATCATTTAAACCTCTCTGATTCTTGATCCTATCTCCACAAAGATTATTCCAAACATTCTTTCCTCTTTTCAAACCTCCTATAGAATCCTACTTCCCCACATTCTGAGCATACTTAACTTCACAAAACAAGATAATTCATTGCCTTACTTCTTCTATTCATCTAACACTTTGATATCAAACCCAATTATATCATTCTTTATTTATGAAAACAACATCCCTTCCCTTTCGCAGACCACCACCTCTACAGTCTTAATCCTATCTCTTCCCATTTTCTTCTGTATCTTTCCCCCCCCTTTCTCTAATGTTCATTTTTTTCCATTAGTACCTATTCCTCATTTTGTTATCTATACACATTCCCTAGTTTGCCCAGTTTTAATAAAAATCCTCTCTATGTTTGACCATCTGTTAAATATCCTGCATCTTTCCTGTCTTTCTTAGCCAGAAATTTTTGAAAAGTTTTCCACAATCCATACCTCTACTTTCTATTCTCTTGGTTTTTTATAAACCTTTGTTCAAATTGGCTTTTGACCTTATCATTTAGCAATGTTCTCTTAATTGTCAAATCAAATTACTTCTTCTTAATCCTAGCAACATTAAGCTCTCTGCAGAATCTAACACTGTTGATTACCTAGTCCTCCTAGACACTGTCTTCTCTTTTGAGCTTTTGTGACACTGTTCAATCCTGCTTCACCTCCCAACTAGGTGATAACTAATCAATCTTCTTGGAAGATGATCATCTATTCCACTAACAGAATATACCACAAGATTCTATCCTATCTTCTCTCTTTCTTTCTCTCTGTCTCTATCTCACTCTTTCTTGGCCTCTGTCTTTGTTTCTGTCTCTTTCTGTCTCTCTCTCATGCTCTCTCTGTTTCTCTGTGACTCTGTCTCGCTTCATATTCTTTCAGTTATCTATCTCATTAACTACCACTGCTTTATCTTTTACATACAGATGACTCTTATATCAACATATCCATCCTTAAACTCTTCTATGAGATCCAATTTTAAATCATAAACTATGCTTTGTGTATTTTGAACTGAATCTCCCAAAAGTTTCTCAAATTCAATAGAATTCACTATCTTTACCCTAACTTCAATTCCTTCTTCCTAATTTTGTTATTGCTGCTGAAAATAGAACCATCCTTCCAATCAGTCAAATTTACAACTTTATCATCATCCTCACCTTTTTACTATCATTCACCCAGGACATCCATCAAATTAGTTATCAAATGTTGTCGTTTCAGTCTCCATAATATCCATGATTTTTTTAGGCTGAATTCATCTTTAGAATGTACTGCCTCATTATAGAATGTTTGGTTTTCTTCAAAAGTCAGTTTCTACAAGACATCAATTGCTACTGCTTTCTTTCAAAAATAATTGCCATTCCTATGTATTCTAAATGTGCATAAATTGTATGTGTTTATATATGCATGTATATGTATATGCTTTATATATGCATATAATATGCAAAAGTATATGTACATTGACATATGTATGTGTTACACACAGAAAGAGAGTGAGAGAGTTCTTGCTTGTCTTTTATTCTCAAAGAGGACCAAAATGGCATCACTTTGGTAGAATTGAGTTACAGTATGTCCAACTATGGTTGATCAGACCAATAGGAGCTCAGAATTTTCTATCACAGATTGGACCCAAATAGTCTATATGAACATTCAGGGTGGCTTCTCTAACTTTGCACATATTCTGTCTCTTCTGAGCTAATTCAATTCTGCTTTGCTCATAGAGTATAGTACCTTTTCTGATGAGGGTACATCAAACTAGCTAGTCCTGTGCCAATATCTCCCATCCCATACAATCAATTCTAAAGTTCTTAAGAGACATATTGAGGGGCAGCTAGGTGGCGCAGTGGATAGAGCACCAGCCCTGAATTCAAGAGGATCAGAGTTCAAATCTGGTCTCAGAAACTTAACACTTCCTAGCTGTGTGACCTGGGCAAGTCACTCAACCCCAGCCTCAAAAAAAAAAAAAAAAAAAAAAAAGAGACGTATTGAAAGTGTCTTTGTATCACTTTTTTTTGACTGCCTTGTAAAAGCTTGCCCATTTTAATCTTTTTTGTTGAGGTTCCATTTGGCATTCAAATATAGCCCAATAGAGTTTTACTTTCTGGTATAGAGTTCAAAGACAATTTAGTTTGAAATTGTGTGTGGTATCTTATCCTGCCGTGCAATCTTCAGAATTTTCCTAAAATAATTCAAATGAAAGTAATTCAGTTTTGCTGGCATGGAGCTGGTATAGTCTCCAGGCAGGCATACAACAATGAAGTCAGGACAATAGCTCTGCAGAATTTCAGTTTGGTAGCCAATCTAATACTTCTTTTCTCCCACACTTTCCTTTGAAGCCTCCTAAACTCTGAGCAAACAGTTTGTTCTTTCATTAAATCTTCAAGATACTGATTTACTATATTAAGCAAAAACAAACTAGGCCATTTATTCACTTTTTCATTGCCATACTGATAATTTTATCATCATCACCATTGTCATCACCAAATAGTTTTTGTTTTCTTATTTGTTCTCTTATTTTCATAATTCTTTCTGTTGTTGTTCTGGTGGTGATCATTATCTCTTATTTTAAAAGAGAGCTAAGAGAGAAATGATAGAATTTATGCCCAGATAAATTAAGCAACTTCCTCAGGGATAAAGCACTTTCCTGGTATTATTCTTTTATGAACTATATCACGAGGATCCAATAATTATATTTTTGTTGAATAATAATAATAAGAGGACATCTAATTTTCTGTAAATTCCTCATAAACTTCCTTAGGACAATTCTAATAGCAGATAGGAAAAGAGAAACAATGTACACTTCATGTTATTTCCATATGATATTAATGTTACTAAGGCTTTTTGTTCCATGTAGTTTGAATGTTTTTTACATTTGGTATATAATGATATAATGAAATTTAATATAATAATGTAATATAGAATTAATATATAATATATAATTTAATGAAACTTAATTCTTAAGCTCTTATGAATGTATGTTATAACAGTTATTATAGTTGAGTACAAGATAATGCTCTGTAAATTCTAAATAATTTGGTTTGAAATTATAGTTTGAATATTCATTTTTCTATTAATTTATAAAGCTCAAATAAGACAGAAGTTGGATCTAAAACATCTTGTAAAATGTTACTTATTGCTGTTATTATCGTTTCCCCAGATTAATAAAGACATGTGAATTGTGTTGAGTCTTCTCATTTTCCTTTAATCTCTGCTATTTTGGAAAAAAAAAATGTTGACTATGCAATCCTCAAAACTCTGTTCTTTATGCTTCTGTAACATGACATTTCTGGTATTCCTTTTCCCCTTTTGGACATTCCTTCTATATTTCATGCCAGTTCTTCTCCCTTTACATGTCCTTAATAGAAAAACTGTATCCAAATGCCTGAGGAATTCAGAGAAACTTGGGAAGCGTTCTATGAAATACTGTAAAGTGAACAATAAACCAGAGATATTATAGAATGGGACTAAACAAGAAACAAGGATTCAAATGATATACAATATTAAATCTTTTTTATAGTTTTTTATTTACAAGTTATATGCATGGGTAATTTTTCAGCATTGACAGTTGCAAAATCTTTTGTTCCAACTTTTCCCCTCCTTCCCCTCACCCCCTCACCCAGATGGCAAGTTGACCAATACATGTTAAATATGCTAAAGTATAAGTTAAATACAATATGTGTATACATGTCCATACAGTTATTTTGCTGTACAAAAAGAATCGGACTTTGAAATAGTATAAAATTAACCTGTGAAGGAAATAAAAAATACAGGTGGACAAAATTAGAGGGATTGGAAATTCTATGTAGTGGTTCATAGTCATAGTTCTTGCGCTGGATGTAGCTGGTTCAGTTCATTACTGCTCTATTGGAACTGATTTGGTTCATCTCATCCAATATTAAATCTTGATTCCAGAGGACTAATGATGGAATATATCTGTGTTTTGCAAACATGCAAATAGACTTTACCTATTGCAACAAGATTGATGTTGTTACCATCAATCTGTTCTATTACCATTTTTCATTGTTTAAATGTAGATTAAATGTAGACTCATGGATGGGATAATTATTTCTTGGGAATAGTAGTATAAAAGGAAAACAATAAAAACAATTTTCTAAAATATTGTATTGTAAAAAGGAAAAGAATATACAAAAGATCTAATTGAGAAAATAAATAAATTTTCTACTGTGGAAAGTATTCAACTAAGAGGGTAATTGCATGGTTGAAATAATAGAATAGAAATAGCTCTTAAAAAGTTATTTATAATAGACACTCTTTTCTTAAAAATAAGTATTAACTATTGAATAGAATTTACCATTAATTTTATGCACAGGATTATTTCTAAATCCTTTGCCTAAATTATAAAATCTTGAATTTGACAATGGAAAATTCCATTTTCTTTAAGAATTGTTAATTCCTTATATATCAACACAGAATTTTACAATACAATGTGCTCAACAAAATTTATAATTTTTTTTCTAAATCTCTAATATAATTGGTTGTTATGAGCAAAGGAAGCATATGAAAAAGATTAGAAATGCGTGAGTGAATTACCATTTAAATAAAGTTGACTGTAGAAAAGCTTTTAGTCTCAGTAAATCCACTTGAATGTCAATAAACAATTGGACCAGAGGAGTTTTATTTGGTTCTGTCAGTTAAAGAAAAAAAAAATATATATATATATGTGTGTGTATATATATATGTGTGTGTGTGTATGCATATATATATATATATATATCACATATATATATATATATGAGGCTAAGTTGGAAAAAATATTTGATGTATAAATCAGAAATGAATAACTCATGACATTTGTGATTTTCCCAGAAAAAAAAAAAAAAGTCGTGGTATCACCATACAATGCTGCCTTTTTATCGAATCTCACTTTCATCATGTTCACAGATCTCTCTACCTCACTATGTTTTGATGATGATTTGATATAACTTCCTATTTTCTTCTCTGAAAAACCATAATAGCAATCTTCAGATATTGGGACAAATGGAGTCAGGCAAGATCCTTGATGAAAATGTTAATGTTTACTTTGAGAATTAATGCTGCCTATATTTTTTCTTTAATAGTCTTCATATTGGAAAGACTCCATAATTTAGAATTTGGGTTTTTTTTGTCCAATGGCAAAAGTTTAATAAAAACTAATCTGATTTAAATAATAAAGTTTATAAGAGTAGATTAAGGATGTTTTAAAATATTATCCTTAGATTTAAACAAAGCTATATCAAATGCAAGCATTTTCACATAAAGCTATTAATATGCTATTCCTTAATTAAGGAAGTCAGGCAATATGTTACAGTGAAAAGAATGTTAGTTCTGCAGGCAGAGGACCTTGTATCAAATCTTGCCTCTGTTGTTTACTATCCATGTGGGTTAAAGTAAATCATATAATCTCCCTGGGCCTCATTTTTTGTCATATATAAAATAAGAGAATTGGATTTCTAAATTATCTTCCAACTCTAAATCTGTTTACTACAAAACTATGAATCTAGTTAGAAGATGAAGGGAACCTCATATTTATCCATATGCGTTGTTTTTGTAAACTTTCAAGAAATATTAGATATCTAAACAAAAGATGAGTGAATGATTTTCAGGTAAGAGCCCCAGTGGGCAAGGATAGAAAAAAGCCAAAAAAAACCAGTTTGTACTCCTAACTTCACAAGGCATTGTACATACATTTAATTGAGAAATCACCCAAAGGTGGCAAATGTTGATTAATTGAATCATAAAAAAAATTAATTCAAGAATGATGAGTCCACTGAGTCTGGAAATTCCTTACTAGTCAAGAAATAAAGGATCAAGAGTCAGGTCGATGTGTTCTACTATCCAGCGGAAATAGCATTTCACCTATGCATTGTTTCTGTTTACCCAGAAATCCAGTGTAGTTCTAAAGTCTTCCTAGTTAGCCATCTGTCCCTTAAGGATTCATGATCAAAAGGTATTTCAATAATAAAAATGACAATAATGATAACAAAAATGATGAAGATGATGATGATGAAAACAATAAAAATAACAGCATCTTATATTTACTTGGTAATAAAAGGTTTACAAAGTAGAATACCTAAAGAAATTGAATTTATCTAAGTAACAACCCTTGGTGACAAATGTTATGTACCAGGAGTCACACATAGTAAATGTCTGAGGACAGCTTCTAACGAGGTCTTCCTAATTCTGAGTCTAAGATGTTCCCCCTAGATCATTCTATCTCTCATCCAAAGAAAGGAGGCAAAGAGAGACATAGACAGCATTCTGCAGGACCAAAGGGAGTATCGTGCCAAATATTATCTTATGACAGTCTTGAGGAAATAGGAGGAAAATATCATATAGATTTTTCAGTATTTAAAAGAAAGACACATTATAACTTTTATATCACAATGTTCTTTTATATCAGAATGTTCTACAGTCAAATTAACCATGTCTCTAACTGAATTTGTAGTTCTGGGTTACTTATTTTATAAGGAATTCTTACTGCACCTGTCAAAATACAAAAACATATGGGCCCCAAACAAACAAAAAATTAGAACTTTTTTAAAACAATGTTCTTCTGGTGATACCATCTGGCTGCAAAGTCATAGAATACCATATTTTCAGAAAAATTAAAGGTCAAGGTTACTGGAAAGACACATGACCCATATGAGTAGGCTGCAACAGATGACCATTTAAAAGTTGTATCAGAGAAATGAAGCAAAAAAAGTATCAAAAAAGAGATGAATGACTAGAAAGTAAATGGTTAATGTACTAGCTAATTTATTATCGATGTAATAACTAACTTATGAATAGTCTATTCATTTCACTGGTATCCACTCATTGTCAAGAGGTGAGATGTGAAGTGGATCCTCAGTAAGTAAGTGAGGTGGACCATCTTATGGATGGGAAGACATATAGTGGAATGAATGAGGTATAAGTTGCATCATTGTGGGAAGATCTCAAACCCTTGCTATCAGTTACTCATTTAAGGTATTGCCTTAAAATTTTGCAAATAAAGGAATAGGAAAATGGATAGTTTCCCACACTACTTACAATAGCCAATTTTGGGACCTTGACTCCAGCACAGCTCCACATGAAACTGAATTCACATGGTTGTGCAAGTTCCCATCATATCTCCTTTGTCTCTTAGCATTACTCTTCAGAATGATAATGACCTAAATGTGACCTAAATACTACATATATATATATATATATATGTGGTATATTTGTAGAAACACACATAGAATATAGCATATACATATATATAATACCTATGCATGTATCCATATATGCATACATGTAATGTGTATGCATAAGCAAGTGTGGCAACTAGGTGATGCAGGGGATAGAGCAGTGAGCCTAGAGTCAGAAAGACTCATCTTCCTGAGTCCAAATTCAGCCTTAGCCATTTACTAACTTCATAACTCTGAGCAAGTCACTTAATTCTGCCCTATTTCCTCATTTATAAAATGAAATGACAAATCACTTCAGTATCTTTACCAAGGAAGTCCCAGTGGGGTTATGAAGAGTCAGATATGACTGAAAATGACTGGCCTAAATATATACAAGTAATACACACTATCACAGATTGGGAAGACTTGAAAGGAAAAGGAAAAATGCTGCATTTGGAGTCAGAGATTATGAGTGCTAACTCCTGCCATCTGCCATTTGCTAGCTTTGTGATCTTAGACTTCTTTTAAATACTCTGTATCTTAGTTTACTAATCAGGAAAAGGAAAGACAGGAGTTGGACTAGATTAATTCTAATTCATTCCTACCTCACATTTGTCACTTTATGATTATCTATTTATTTTATTTTATTTTTTATTTTTTTGCCATTTCTCCCAGCTAGTGAAAAGAACTAAATTTCCAGAGACCTGGCTGAAATGGTACAAGAAAGGTTGAATTTCTTTTTGTTTTGATAAGTTATAGTTTTGTGACTTTTTAAAAGAATACTGCAAGGTAATAGGGTACATTTTCATCATTTCCAGTGCACTAAGAATAGAACATAATTCTTGATGTGAAAAGCAAATATCATGCTTTTCCTGTGTAAATGGCATGAAATTACCCTTAAAAATAAGGTATCCAACGATAAAAAGGAGTCAAGTTTGCTTAAACCGAGCTCTCAAGATAGATGGTTAAGCATTAAAAGAACTTCAGAAACCAAGGTCTTCAAACAACAGAGAAAAAGACAGCCACTAGTGCATATCCTTTGACTAAAGAAATGGATAAAGACCTATTGTGGAACAATAAATCAAGCCTGTTGAGAAACAAGGAGACTTAGGGGATTTTTGACTAGGTCAGATGCAGAATATAAATGCTATCACTTCTGGGTTACTGGTTCAAAGCTGAAAAATCTAAAAACCTAACAATCCAGCCATGTACACAGGGCCTCAGGAGATTTTCTGAATGTAAATTTGAAAGCAGCCTAACCTATTTGGAGGAACATGGCCCACTTTGAAGAGGCATCTGTTATTTGTGCAATTTCCAGGTCTGAGAAAAAAGTTTTCTCTTGTTTTTCAGAGCAGACAAATCCTTCAAACAACTGGCGTTTTTGAAAGGGTCTGAAAGAGTTGGGGAAAATCATGTCTCCATTGCCTGGAGTGGCACCTTCTTTCACTTTTACCTCTGAGAATTCCTAGCTTCCTTTACAGTTCACCTCAAATCCTATCTCCCATTATAAGAAGCTCTTTCTGCTCTCCCCAGCTGCTACTGCTTCTCTCTGAAATTACCTTGAAGTTATCTTTTTTTTTTTTTTTTTTCCCTTTGTATACTTCTTACATCTATTTGCATGAACACATGTTTTCCCAGACAGGATGTAAATTCCTTGAGGACAGGGACTATTTTACATTTCACCTCTTTCTTTATATTTCTATTGCTTAGTCTAACATAATAGATGCTTAATAAGTTCTCATTGATTTGTTATATGGTTGATTGAGCACATATCCATAAAAAATAATAAGTGATGATCACAATTTGTAATATAATAATGATCTATTTCAGAGAAAGATGAGCATTAAGAGAATGTAGGAAGTTGCTATTGTAAATGCTCCTATTTAGATAAGTAGCTTTGGGTAATGACTAGAGAGATAGTCTTGAGGTCAAGATCAGGGCTGTAACTGTGGGAAAATAGTCCAACTACTCTGAGACTCAATTTCTTCCTCTATAAAATGGAGATAATATTATTTTTCTCACGATATTCTTATAAGCCTTAAATTTTATACCGTATATAAAACATTTTGCAAAATGTTAAGGCAATGGTTTCCCAAGTGGGGAATAAGCATTCCCAGTGGGCTATGGTATTGCCTTAAAAGTTTGCAAATAGAAGAGTAGAAAAATAGATAGCTTCCCATGCCATCTACAATAGCCACTTTGTTCCAAAACAGCCCCATATGCCGCTGGATTCACATGTTGTACAAACCCCTTTCTCTTTTGGTTCCTAGAATTTATCTTTCTCCTTTGGTTATTGGAATTAACCTTCAGAATAATAATGACTCAAATGTGACCTAAGTACAAGGAGATGAGAATACCCTGCTCCCTAGATGAAGGTATGTTGGAAATATGCTCCTCAAAACAAATTATCTCCTTTATGGGAATGGCCAATAAGTGTCCCACATCTATCTCTCATTTCAAATGGACAGAGTGAACAATTGTGAATAGGTTGTAAAAATTTAATTTGCATTGCATTGCAATTTTAATTATGATATTGCTTGCCAATACCTGCACCTTTTTCAAATTTCTCTAGTTCAAGGACACTGCCACCATCTTTCCATTCACCTATGTCACTAACTCTCCTTACTTTTCCTCAACCCGCGTATCTAGTCAGTACAAAGTATATTGCCTCCACAACATCCCTTGACTTATGCTCTTATCTCTTCTCACTTAGCCATTACTCTTGTTTAGACCCTTATTACCACCTTCATGAACTATTGGAATAGCCCCTTTATTGATCTCCATTCCTCAAACCTTTCCAGTTACCTGGAAACTAAGTGGATGCTCATCAATTGGAGAATGGCTGAATAGATTGTGGTATATGAATGTTATGGAATATTATTGTTCTGTAAGAAATGAGCAGCAGGATGATTTCAGAAAGGCCTGGAGAGACTTACATGAACTGATGCTGAGTGAAATGAGCAGGACCAGGAGATCATTATATACTTCAACAACAATACCATATGATGTGATCAATTCTGATGGACGAGGCCATCTTCAACAATGAGATGAATCAAATCAGTTCCAATAGAGTAGTAATGAACTGAACCAGCTACACCCAGTGAAAGAACTCTTGGAGATGACTATGAACCACTGCATAGAATTTCCAGTCCCTCTGTTTTGGTCCTCCTGCATTTTGGATTTCCTTCACAAGCTAATGGTACATTATTTCAAAGTCTGATTCTTTTTGTACAGCAAAACAACTGTTTGGACACGTATACATATAGTGTATTTAACTTATACTTTAACATATTTAATGTGTATTGGTCAACCTGACATCTAGGGGAGGGGTAGGGGAAAGGAGGAAAAAAATTGGAACAAAAGGTTTGACAATTGTCAATGCTATAAAATTACCCATGCAGATATGTGGTAAATAAAAACTATAATTAATAAAAAAAAAAAATAAAGTATCTGACAGAGCCCTGAAAGCAATATGTAATAATGGAAGTGACAGTAACTCTCATGTCATGTCAAATCCCTCCTCTGCCATGGACTACATGTAAGACTAGATAATTACCTTGTTCTTTTTGGACCTTAGTTTCCTGATTTATAAAATGAGAGGATTTGACTTGTGAACATTGACTCTGTAATGAGAATATTAACCTATTGGATATATTGGTACTTCCCTTCTTTGCAGGAAAGCCAGAAAATGGAGCAACACAGCAGACCAACCAGAAGGACTTCTGAAGTCCTAAACTGCTTAACATACCAGTGATCCTTTGTAGGTGAACTTTATTGGAACTTGGAGACACTTGTAACTGGCAGAAACCTTTTTTTTTTTTTTGACTGCTTCAAAAAGAATCCTTAGCAGCAATTGCAAACTCAGAATTTTTAAAACATTTTTGGTTTATTTTGCTTATAAACATATTCTCCCTTAATTCTCACTCCCTATCCTAAAAGCTTTAGAAACCATTAATACTTCACAATTTTTCTACTCCCTTTTGAGCAGCTGAGAACTCTGTCTCTTTGCTCTGCTTACAATATTGCATCAGACAATAAATGCTTTGTAATCTATGAATAGACTCTGATTCATTTCAAGTCCTTTGTAGGCCTGGGTTTTTTCTATTAATAGATAGACTCTGATGGGTCTTTAAGAACTAGTTCTAGGATTATCACTTTAAGATTTAATCTTAAAATGTTTTAAGACTATGTCCTTTCTTACAAAACTGACCCAAGTCATTAAGTAGTTTTCCTAGATGTGTTGACATAGGGTGAGCCAGATGTGGTCAGATAGGTGATAAGAATCTGGCATAGCATGGACACTAAGTCAGTAAGCATGCTTCAAATAGAATCATCCCTTCCATTCCTGCTGCTAATGATTATCTTAACTGAGGACTTGAGTTCTCTCTAAATATATCTTGCTCCCTTTAGTAGAGTAGATCATGTTGCTGGCTGTCCAGTAATTGACCCTAATCTATACTTTATCCTAACTTCCCTGCATATTTCAAGTTAAGTCCCAACTTTCCCTCTCATGAGTTAAAGCACACCAAATTAAAATGTATTGCTTTTAGCATTCCCTAATCAAATAGAAACTATTTTACTTATGCCAAGTCAGTTTCATTCTTTGTAATACCTCCTCATTGTTTCTAGCTTTCTTTGCCCTCGCTCACTAAGAAGAATAAATTTAATTATTTCAAGTGGAAACCTTTCAAGTACTTGAAAAGTACATTCATGCCTCTTCTGAGTCTTCTCTTATCCATGTTAAATATCCTCAGTTATTTCAACTGATGCTCATATGGTATTTCCTTAACTGTGACCTTCTGAAATGTCTATTTCATTCTTTTCTATACTTGCTAAAATACAACACCTAGTACCTAATACAATATTCTAGATGTACCTTGACCAAAACAAGTAGTTACAAACTAGAACCTCTCTCATTCAGAAAACTATCCTTATGTTAATGTGTCCAAGCAAATAGTGGAGGCAAGGGTGGGGAGAGGGGTATGAGAGAGAGGGAGGTCATATGTCTATTTCGTTTATTCTTTTCATCTACAATATCAGATCGTTCACTCATATTGAACTATCACCTCATTAAAACCTTAGCTCTTTTTCTTCAAAAAAGGATATTGTTATCACTAAAAAATATAAGACAGATGATCATCTGATCATACAGCGAATTGCCAATGCTAGATAATTGAGTGAACTGAGAATAGAATATCCTGCAGCCTATAGAACAACACTACAGAGGTCCTATCACTTGTTATCCACAGGGTTATTTGTAAGAAAACCTAAAGAATAATCCAATTCCATAAACATTTATTGTGTGTACTATATGCCAGACACTGCGGTCAGTATAGGGCATACAAACAAGAAAAAATAGTCCCTGCCCTGAAGGAGTTTATAATCCAGTGGGGAAAGAAAACATAACCAAAAAAAAAAAAAAAGCTGAAGGAATGAAGGTTTCATCATGGGTTACTGAGTTCAAGGGGAATGTTGTTTCATAGAGTCAAATTTAAACAGAGTTGCTAATGGAGAATGAAAAGAAGTATATGAAAAAAGTAAGGAATAATGTACTAGGAACATCACCTTCTACTTTGCCTGAGAATTTGTTATGGTTTGATATGTTTGATTTGTTATGTTCTTCAGAACCTTAAATTAGATGAAGAAAACATTTTCCTATGGATGAAGTGCTTTTTCAAGGCAACCTCTCTCTGAATTGTAGTTCTCAGAGAGTCTTTTCAAGAAAACCAATCATTGAAAAATTATTTTCCCCCAATGGTTTGGTCATCTTGATAGAGTTCCATCCCTTTCGAAGAGGAATACAAACTTCTTCAAAACAGAAGGTTCCTTTTTTCTTTTAATTTTTTATCTTTATAACTTTAGCAGCTGGCAAAATGTCTTCCCTACAATAATACTAATAGGTACTGGTCAAATAAAATTAAATTAAATTCATCCTGGAATGTCTCTATTCAGTTTTTCATGGATACAATCATCAGCCACTCAACTAAAATGTGGCTCATCTTCCTCTGATTCCAATAGAGTAACAAGAGATCTATGTACCTCAGATCCAAAAGTTTGCTATTCACATTACAATCTTAAGAAAAGCTGCTCAACAGTAGAAAACTATGCCCAAAGGGCTATCAAAATGTGTATACTCTTTGACCCATCAATGTCTCCCCTGGGCCTGTATCCCAAAGAGATTAAATAAAGGAAAAAGGACCCAATGTGCAAAAATATTTGCAGCAGCTCTTTTTATGTTGGCAAGGAACTAGAAACTGAGTGGACTATTGTTCTATGAGAAATTATCAGCAGATTATTTCAGAGAGGCCTGGAGAGACCTACATGACTGATGCTAAGTGAAATGTGTAGAACCAAGGGAATATTTTATACAGAATTATGTGATAATACTGTAATGGAAGATGAAAGAAATTTGGAGATTCCTAATTATTCTTTGTGTAGCTCCCCAATCCCCAACCCCAATAGTTTGCAAATAAGGTAAAAGACTTAAAGTATTAAATGGTTTGCCCTACATCACATAGTCATGAGAGACAGACCATTCCATATTAGTATCCAGACTTCAAATTTCAAATATACTCCCTCTAATTATGCAGACTATCTTTCCAACTCTTGCTGATAGCACTCAAATTAAGACACACTAAAATATAGATCTATGGGTTATGATGTGGCCATACCTGGAATTGTGCTCTGAACACATAATCACAAAATATTGAGGACAAAGTAAGATAATGAATCTGGCTCAAAGAGAATCTCATGCTGGAAATTGTGATAACCTTCTGTTAGCTACCAAGTTGTCTAGAATAAATTATTCCCAGGCCATGTAAACTATCATCTGTATGTAATACAAAGTAATAACTTGGATGGGCCAAAGCATACATCAGAGTTTGTATGTGTGGGTGTCTGTGTGTGTGTGTGTGTGTATGTCCTGTGTGTGTATACATGAGCATATGTGTAACAGTTAATTAGATCCTTGAGGATTTTCTTACACATCTCATTATAACACTCTTGAAAAAAGACCAAAGGACCAAACCCATATGGTTCTCTTTATTAGGAACAATGTTCCTGAACTTCAGTTGCACTTTTGTGATTGGAACTTTTCATATCTAGTGATATGTCCATGGACAGAATGATGAAGAAAATTAGTTGTGAAAGAATAAAAAAGGGGGAAGGTAAAAAAAATTCCAATAATCAATAGTTTGATGGTTGTTGTTTGTCCTTCATTGTCAAAGTGGACCAATGACATTATAAAAGTGCTGTCTTGATTCACTCTTCAATTGGATTTAAGTGAGACTCAGCTATCCAAAATCATCTGCCTTACTCTCTCCTCCATTCATCAAAATCATACTAAAATCTTTGAAATATTGAAATGCATCTAGGTGGTGCAATGGGCTTGGAACTAAAAAGACCTTAGTTCAAGTCTAAACTAAGATATTTATAAGTTGTGTGATTCTATCTAAGCAAGTCACTTAACTGATATCTGTATCAGCTCCTTTTCTATGAAATGTAGAGTAATTACTTTCATAGTGTTGTTGGAATAATAAAATGAAATAATATTCATAAAGCACTTTGCCAACCTTAAAGCTCCATGTAAATTATTATATTTTTACCTATAACAAGGTAAACCATGCTTTTATCTTCTCATTATCAGTACTTGCTTGCAGTGTCAAGTACTAGTACTACACTACTGTCATTATTACTCTTATTGCCATTATATGCTACCACCAACTACAACAACAATCAGTGTTTACATGGTGCCTTAAGATTGGCAAAGTTCTTTACCATTTGTGTAAAACATGATTGACACATCAATGTTTAGATCAGCCACCTCCATCTGATAAAGCATGTTTATTAATTTTGCCTCATTTTCTTCCAACATTTGCTAAAATTAATGGCATTTAAGCAGATAAGGACCTTTTATCCCATTAGTTACTGAATAGTTCCTCACCCTCTTTGTGTCACGCATTCAATTTTTAAATATCATTGGGAATATAAAGTCAGTCTCTTCTAACACTGTCACCAAGTCAACAAGGAGTAAGGAATAGATTTTTCCTTATATGTCCTTCCTCTGACACACATTAGCTATGTGACTCTAGGCAAGTCACTTAACATTTCAGTGGCTTAGACCACTCCTTAAGACTATAAGTGAAAATTTTTTGTTGAAAAAGATTCTTTCTTCATTCAAGAGGCCCCTGTTCCAACATAACATCTTCAGTCCTTAATAAATTTGTGAGATAGTTCAAGGGAAAAAACACTGGACCTCAAGTCAGGAACACTTCACTTCACAATTGATCTCAGACACTTAATAGCTATGTGACTCTGAGCAAGTCACTTCTCTGCTGTTTGCCTCAATTTTCCCAATTGTAAAATGAAGATAATAGCAGCAACCTTCCAGATTTGTTGTGAGGATCAAATAAGATAACAATTTTAAAGTGCCTAGCACATAGTCAGTGATCCATATAAATATTGTCTTCTATCATCTCTATCATAATAATTCATTTTTATATTGGACTTTATATTTACCAAATAGCTTATTTACTAAAAGTCGATTTGAAGCTATAGAAAGTCTATGAGATAGGAGATAGTTATTGTTTCTATTTTATACATATAGGAACTGTGGTTCAGGGAGATTAAGTTGTTTGCTCAGAGTCAAATGGCTAATAAATGTGTGCAACAAAAATTGAACCAAAGCCTTGTTGACTCCAACTCTACTGCTGCTATACAAGGCAGTCATGGCTGCTAGAGTGAATCACTATCCCAATTCAGTTAAATTAAATTATCATATATACAAATAATGTAGATGTAGATATATAATGATCCCTACTGGACAGTGAGTTCCTTGAAAGCAAGGACTGTCTTCTGTGTTTTTATGTATCCCCAGTAATTAGAAAGTGTAAAGGGCTGAAAACTGAGTTGCACTGAGGTCCAAGCACTTGAGGCTAATTACCAATTGGACAATACTCTATTAGCATATGCTTGGAGAATGAACTAGGCCACCATCCCATGCTGGCTAGATCTGTAGGTGTATATAGTAAATGAAAAGAGGCATCAGAGGATGGAGTAGGGCAAGTGGGATCATTCTTTGGTGGTGGAGAGAGAGAAAGGAGGTGTGGAGATTCCTATATCTACTCCCCTGATGGTGACCCCAAAAGACCAAGAATAAAGACTTTTGCTTATCCTGACTCAGGCTGATTCTAAGGTATCCAGGGTACTAAAAATTGGCATTTAATTAATACTGATTGACAATTAGAATTAAAGCAAGATTTTGAATTTGCAAAGAAATAAAAGGATAAAAGAATTTGCAAAAATGTGAAATATATATTTATATGAAACACAGATATATCAATTATAAAGTAACAAACAGCAAAATATATATAAATTGGTAAAGATTATAAGCAAATGAAGGAGTGAAGGGAGGAATTTGAGGGAAAAAAAATGTGTGATTACTATGTAAAAAAAGCACTGTGTGAAATGCTGAGGACATAAACAGCAAAATACAATTGTCCCTTCTCTTCTCTCAAAGAGTTCATGTTCTAATGGGTAGGGAAAGACATTTAGGAGGTTTCAATGGCAAGCTGTGCTGAAAGAACCAAATAAGAATAAAATTCAAGAATAGCAGACAATCACAAAATTTAGCAAACTGTGAATGGTAATGCATGATAAGCAATTCATACCAAAGATAAATGAAGATAATTGGATCTTTAGATTAAGCAGGATCATAGAGGTTTCAAAAATGGAAAGAAAATAAGTTCCATATTTGAAAAAAAGAATAAAGATCAGAATTCCTAGGTTGATTGAACACTAGAAGCATTCCACAAGTAGAAAACATTAATGGCACTCAACTTGCAATTACAATTACAAAAATTCTAAAAAACAAAGAACTGAGCAAAGGTATTTGATTTGGAAGAAATGAGAGGGAGGAGAAGAAGAGAGGGAGGAAGAAGGGAGGGAGGGAGGAAGGAGAGAGAGAGAGAGAGAGAGAGAGAGAGAGAGAGAGAGAGAGAGAGAGAGAGAGAGAGAAAGAGAGAGAGAGAGAGAGAGAGAGAGAGAGAAAGAGAGAGAAAGAGAGAGAGAGAGAGAGAGAGAGAGAGAGAGAGAGAGAGAGAGAGAGAGAGTGTAAAGGGAAAAGAGAGGAAGAGACAGAGACAGAAAGTAAGGAGAGAAATAGAGAGACCAAAGAGTGAAAGAGGAGAGAGACAGAGAGAGAGATGGGGGGGAGATGGGAGGGGGAAGAAGAGAGAGAGAGAGAGAAAGAGAGAGAGAGACAGAGACAGAGACAGAGAGACAGAGGAAGAGAGAGAAAGGAGAGAGGAAGAAGGGGAAGAGAGAGAGAGAGAGAGAGAGAGAGAGAGAGAGAGAGAGAGAGAGAGAGAGAGAGAGAGAGAGAGGAGGTGGGGGAGAGATGGGAGGGGGAAGAAGAGAGAGAGAGAAAGACAGAGACAGAGAGAGAGAAAGGAGAGAGAAAGAAGGGAGAGAGAGAGAAAGGAGAGAGAAAGAAGAGAGAGAGAGAGAGAGAGAGAGAGAGAGAGAGAGAGAGAGAGAGAGAGAGAGAGAGGGGGGGGGAGGGAGGGAGGAAGAGAGGGAGGGAGGGAGAGTGAAAAGAAGAAAAGAAGAGGGAGAGAGAGCAAAAGGAAGCGAGGATAAGATCAAGAGAGAGGAGTAGAAGAAAGAAGGGAGGGAAAGAGAGGGAAGGAGAGAAAGAAAATGGGAAGAAGTAACTAAAATTTACTAACTAAAAGCCATCAAATTTCTCAGAAACAACACAGGAAATGGGACAGAAATATTTGTAAGTTATGGAGGTATTGGGTTTGGATCAAAAAAATGACATCTAGCAATTATGAACATTCTAAACAAAAGTAGATTAACTTTTTGAATAAGGAAAAACCATCATTGATGTCTGTAAGAATTTAAGGAGGAGTTTAATCAATAAAGAATTATACTAGATTAAAAATACTTAATAAAGACAATAGAACAGCATAAGCCTATAAATTATAGATTCAAATGAAATAAAATATCATAAGGTGGTAAATATACACTATTATGAATAAAAAAGTGTTAAAATTTATATAAACAAAATTCATGTGTATGCATAGATTATTTGGTGCACTAGAAAAGGGGTAAAGTATAGAGTATGAAGAGTGGGATTTGAATTAACTCTTCTTTACTACCCATATTATGTACAACAATCCCATAATCTCACTAGGCCTGTTTTCTCAACTGACCTCTGTATTGCTTTTTAAGTTGAAATCTCTATTCAAATGACAGATGGAGGGTATTCAGGGCTATCCTTAATATCAAATGGTCCAAATGACCTTGGTCAAGGGATTTACCTTTTCCCCTCTTTGCACTGAGCTTCTCTCTGTCATTCTCTAAAACTACAATTTAGAGAATTTCATGTCTACATTGTTCAAGAGAGCTCCATCCAAGGTACTCCTTGCACTGACTGATGAATAAATTATATATGTATATATGTGTATATATATATATATATATAATATTTCTCTAAGGTTTACTGTAATGACATTACAGTAAACCTTAAAGGAATATAATAACATACACAATATACTGCATACATTTATACATATAAACACACCAAAAAAGAAGAATTTAAACATTCTTTGTAGAGTGGGGGTAGGGGAGAAAAGAAACAAGGAAGAGGGTTATTAGAAATTCCCAAATCTAATTTCCTAATATAAATGAAAAATATATGTACCTATGTGTGTAAATCTGTGCATATATGCATATATATTTATACAAATATGATTACATATACCCCATATACATGTATACATAATCTATACTACATATGTATGCATAATATATATTACACCCATCTGTGTCTCTAAGTCTGTAGTTTACCAAGAAAAAAATCAGCTGATAAACTAAGTCAGTTTAATAACAGAAATAAACTTAGCAAAAGAAAATTGATTTCATTCCCTCCAGACATTAAGAAAAATCTTGATAACTACATTATTTGTAACTGTAAAATATTGGAAACAATATAAACGTCCAGCAACCAGGGAATAGCTCAGCAAATAGCTGTGTACAAATGTAACAGAAGGCTTTAATGTAATTATTAATGATAGCTATGAGGAATAAAGAGAAATGTGTAAATGCTGATATGAAATAATGAGAAATGAAGAAGGGAAAATAAGCAGATCAGGATATGTATTGGCTATGACTGTATCAAAAAGAAGTACTTGCAGAGGTATAAAGGTGAACAAATAAACAAGGCAATGAGAACATAAAAGGGAGATTAACTGACTGGTTGCCTTAGGTAACTGTAGGTTGAAGTCATTTGTTTAACTAGCTGTTGATTTATGTTTAGTTACTCTTCTCATTGTTTTTGTTATACTTATTTAAATAAAATAAATATTACTTTATTCCTAGCATCAATATCCAGTCCTTTCCTGTAGTATGATTTGACCAGAAGTCAGCTAAATTATGGCCTTAAGGAGATTGGGAGGCTAAAAAGAAGAGAAGCGTTTCCTTTAATATAATCCTTTGTGAAAATTCTTTGAAAAATTCGTTTTTCTATTGAATAATTATAATTGGGTGTCAGCATTCCTGGTTGAATTAGATATGCTTCCAAAAGATGGGTTATCCTTGGGCACACCTCTAGGCAACTGTCTCCACCAAGGGTCCTGCAACAAGCCCTCTAAATAGATTACCATGAAATTTAATTAAAAATATAATTAAACATATATTAACCATCGATCATGTGCCAGGCACTTGCTAAGTATTTCACAATTATTTTCTTTTTTTCTTTTTTCCTCACAACAATCCCGAGAGGTAAGTGCTATTATTATCCCCATTTGACAGATGAGTTGGTTTTTGTCTTTTGGTTTTGAAGAGGACCAATGACTGCCACAAGGTAATACCTTGACTTATAAGTGTGAGGCTGAGCTATACAGAGTCACCAGTCCCACTCTCTTGTCACAGGTCCTTGAAATTCAGTGGCAAGACAAAAGCCAAGAAGACTGGTGATGGCTGAGAATGCAATGGATGACCTTGGCTTCTTTAATGTCTGACTAAGCTCCAAGCACTCCACAATGCTTTCTATAGCATACACATCTGACAAATGGTTACCCATATTAAAAAAAATAAAATAAAAATAAAAAAAAAAACCTAAATGATGAGCAAACCCTATTCAATTATTTTCAACCACATACTCATTAAGTGTTGGGGAATATTGAGATGAAAAACAATACAGTCCCCAATTTCATGGAAGAATACAATGCAATGCAGTAATACAAAAGATGGGTCTAAATGGAATTAAGATCTATAAGAAAGACAAAATCACTTTCACTTGGTGGGGAGGAGGATTCAGAGTCTTTGAAGAGGTGATACCTGAAATGGACTTTACAAGAAAAAAAGGCTTTTTGCCAGCATAGATGTAGAGGAAATGTACAATAGACATGAAGTGGGAGAGGCACAGAGTTAGACTAAGGAGCAGCTAGGCTATTAAGATACAATTTAGCTGTATCCTAGAAGGGATGTAGGAATGAATGTACAAATAAATGAATGAAAAACAAATTTAGCAAAAGCTTATTATTTGCCAGTCATTGTTATAAGCAGGACACAAAAATGTAATGAGTCTGAAAAAAATGTTAGAGCCAAGTATTGCATGATTATAATAGATTAGGGTTTTTATTTTTTTGTTCTGTTTTGTTTTATCCTCTAGGCAATGAGGTGCAACTGAAACCTAGGGAGTAAAGTGGTCAGAACTGTTCATGAGGAAGATTATGTTAACCATATTGAGTGTATTATATTAGAGAGGGAAAAGGCTAGAAGAAGAAAAATCAGTTAGAGGCATGTCTAGTCCATTTTTGATTCCTAAGATTGATGTCTACAAGAGATAATGAGAATCGACAAGGCAAATTGGATATCTCTGCTCCCAAGGCACAAAACTTCTCAACGTGGTCTTTGTAAGGAGTGATCCTAGTATTGATTCTTGGTCAGACATAAGTAGAATAATCTCTTTGGGGATATATCTGCCAGTTTTTAAGTTATTGATAAGTAACAATCATGCAAAAACTGAGAGTCTAAGGTGTTTCCTGTTATGTAATAGAATTTATCTCTCTCTTTTTTTTCTAATCAGCACATATTGAGCAGCAACAATTTTTTGTCCAGGTCTATGATTAATAACTGGTCTAATATAACAAGATAGCTTAGTAGATAGAGCACTGGTGAACCTGGAGTTAGGAAAATCCAAGTTCACCTGTAACCTATGATAATTACTATCTGTATGATTTTGGGTTAGTCACCTAACTTCTCCCTGACACAGTTTCTTCAACTATAAATGGGGATAACAATAACAATTACCCTAGGGTTATTGTAAGCATCAAAAGAGATAATATTCAGTGTCTGGTTACATTTCATGTGCTTTATAAATGCTAGTTTCCTTCCCTCCTTACAGCATTGGATAGTTACAGTGGACACTGAGAAAGCTTACTTAAAACTAAAACAATACAAATTCAGGCTGGTCTTCTCTATGGTACCACTCTACTACTAAGCAGTTATTATTTAAATATTTTAAAAGGTACTCATTATCTGGATGCCTTCTATGCATATGAATTTAAAAGACCAACTCAACATAATTAAAAATCCAATAGTTTAAAGAGAAGCCTACAGAGAAATTCACAGGAATGCCACCAAAAAAAATTTAAACTTGTCAATGACACATAAAGAATGTCAATCTTGGAGAATGACAATCTGTCATCTTTTATATGAACTGAATTCAATATTAAATTAAAAACTAAAGAAAATAATTAAGAAGAAAGTCACCTGGAAAGCTAATGTCAAAAATGGGACTTTTAAAATAATTATGAACATAATCAATTCAGGAAGTTAATATAATTTAGGGGAGGAATTATAATAGATAGATGACATTAATTTGCCATGAATTACTGACAGCTAACAGAAACTTGGTAAGTCTCCACTAAGTATACAATTTTTTTTTAGTCTGTGTGAAAAGCAAATATAGAAATGTCATATAAAAGACATATCCCAAAAGACTGAAAATAAAGTAATGATATGATTTGATAAGATGTCAACGTTTCCATTTTGAATTGCCAATCAATAAATACTTTTCTAGTTATAAAACAATTAGACAATTAGCAGGGTGAGGAAGTCAAAAGAAGTCAAAACTTTTACATATGTCACTTTATTCTTAAATCTATATTTTTTAAAAAATGAGTTCATAATTTTAAGTCAAAAATAAACTATAGTAGATGATTAACTCACTATTGGAAACTATAGAGACAAACTACATAAAGGCTTATTATACAATGATCTACTAGTAGTTGTCAACATCTACTAATGACCTTTCCATTCTATAGAAATTAATCAATATACTTAGCAATACTATACTCACCTTAAACTATACTTTTGTTTTTTGCCCTATATGAATTTCATTAATTTTAGCTTACCTCCCTTAAAATTCTGAGCCTCAAAATTGAATGGGACCTCAGAGGTCTTCTAAGTTCAGCCTGTACCAGAACAGGAATTCTTTCTATTACATGCTATTGTTTAAATTGCTCCATTGAGAAGGAAACCAATACCTTCAGAGGAAATTCGTTTTTGTTTAGGATTGTTCAAATTATTAGGAAGTCTTTCTTTGTAAAAAGTGAAAAGCTGCACCTCCTCAGCTTCTATCTAATACTTCTACGGCTACCCCCTGGGAATAAACAAAACAAATCTAATTCTTCTTCGATGTGACAACCCTTCAAATGTTTGAAGATGACTATAATATCTTACTTAAGTCTCCCCATTCTAAGAAAAATACCTGTATCTGGTGGCAAAAAATTGGAAAATGAGTAGATGCCCATCAACTGAGGAGAAGATAAACAAGTTATGGTATATGAAAGTAATAAAATATTATTGCTCTGTAAAAATGATGAACAAGCTGATTTTAGAAAGGCCTGGAAAGATTTACATGAAGTGAGGCTAAGTGAAACAAGCAGAACCAATGTAAAGGGCTGGAACTCTGGAGAAGTATACTTGAAACAAAGTGTTAAGTCAGTGGAATTGGTGTGATCGTGGTTCTCTAGTTCACATTTATACTTAGTACTTAGTATGGTGATGTAATGATTCTCTAACTTCACACATAATCAGTATGTTGTAATGATGTAATTAGAATAAGGTATATAATGACTAACAAGGACTGGAAGAGAGATTCTATCTTTGACCAACCTCATGGTGGCTCTCATGCCTCCTGCACTAATATCAGACTGGCAGACTGGCACACTGGGTCAGACTATGACAGACACAGACTGTGAAGGGGACAATAAAGACTTAGGACTTTATTCCTGTCTATTCTCATTGTGATTATTCTGCTGAGATCAAGGCTGGTCCCAAGGCCCTCCAGAAAGCTAGCCCAGACATTACAAACCAGGACTACATTGTCCACAGTAACAGAAAGAATGTACAATGATTATCTAAGAAAGACCTTGTCTTAGTAGTGAACTCAGTAGTTCAGTGATCCAAAGCAATCCCAATGAACTTTAGATAGAAAATACCATCTGTATCCAGAAAGAGGATTATGGAGATTTAACATAAATCAACACATGCTTTATTCATCTTTTTTCTGTTTGTTTTTTTTTTTCCTCTCAGGGTCTTTCTCTTTTGTTCTCTCAGAGAGTCCACATTTTCATGGGAAAAACAGCATGCCAATAGCTATGTACATCTAAATATAACATGAGCTCAAAGATATGGCATGGAGTTGGAGTGGAGATGGGGTGAGGGGTCAGAAAAAGCCTACTGCAAAAAGATGGGAGTAGAGCTTCCAAGGATGACAGAGAATCTGGAAGGTATAGTTTGGAGGGAGACAATTCCAGAATCTAAATCATTCATTATTACCATTTTACTGACTCCTAGCCTTTTTAAATGTTCCTTTAGCTTTTAACAAAGAAAAGTTTCCTTTCTCCTTTTTCTAACATTTATCACTATCATGCTCAGGTTTAAGCCCTCCTGATATAATTCTCAAGAGACCATGTTTCTCTTTTGCATTCATATGCCCTTATCTTTCCTTGTTTCCATCTTTTATGAATGTCTGTTAAAAAAAAATCTGTCAGTCAATTGTGTGTCCAAATATGGCTCTCTGGGAAAACCTCTTTTTTCTTTCTCATCAGAATTATTTTCTTTTGGCTTAGAAAATGTGAATAAAATATTTGCATTATACTTTCAGAAGTAAGAGTGTAGTCCTAGACACTGTTAGCTCTAAGAAACCTAGAAAAGTCACCTACTACTATATACTTACTTGTATAGAAAAACAGGAGGACTCTGAGGCCTTCCAGCTGCAGGGCTGAAATCCTACATTATTACAATCTACCAAAAAACATAAAGATGTATTTTTTCAATGACAATTATAGTTTGGCACAATCACATGAAATCATACCTTTGTGTGTATATGTTTATACATGCATGTACTATTTACTAAGTAAGTAGAGAACACAAGATGAAATTAGTTGGAGACAGTTGCCAAGTGGGTCACAATTACTCTGGTGAGAAGCAGAAATGAAGGGCAGCTGAGTACAGATCTATTGAGGACATTCTGTGCTCTGAATGAGTCAGTCATGGATTGTTTTGTATGTAGGGAACTGAGATCTATGGTGAAACAGAGCCATATTCCCTATCTCTTGGAAGGCCTAAGAAATTATAGGCTTTAGAATTTTATTTTCCCAAATACAAATAAAGATAGTTTTCAACATTCATTTTTGTAAGAATTTGTGTTCGAAATTCTTCTTCCTCCTTTCCTTTCCTTACCTTCCCAATACGGCAAGCAATCTGATATAGGTTAAATATGCACAACCATTTTAAACATATTTCCATATTTGTCATAGTGTACAAGAAAAATCAGACCAAAAGAAAAAAAAAACATGAGAAAGAAAAAGAAAACAAATAAACAAAAAAGGTGAAAATGCTATGCTTTGATCCACATTCAGTTTCCATGGTTCCCTCTGTGGATGCAGATATTTTCCACTCCAAGTTTGAACTTTATTTCTGAAAAACACAAAGCAATGTCAGCATTCTTAAACCTGAATGAACTAATTCCTGACAGTCTTATTGGAAGATATCCAATAAGTAGCTCCAAGCTCCAAATAGAACACCTGGGGGAAAATCTAGGTTCTGGATGTGAGAATGAATAATGGAAGCGAAGGGTTTTTAAAAGGGTTTGAGTGAATCCATACCCTTGCATTTATTTCCTCAAAAACATCCATGTAATTGTTCCTGTTGTTTACTCTTTTTAAGTCCTGTCTCATGACCCTATTTGTGTTTTCAGGGCAAAGGTTCTAAAGCGGTTTGCCATTTCCAGCTCATTTTACAGATAATGAAACTAAGGCAAACAAGTTAAGTGACTTGCTTAGGGTCATTCAACTAGTAAGGATCTGAGGCCAGTCATCTTCCTGATTCCAGGGCTTGTACTCTATCCATTGCTCTAACTACTGGCCCAACATCTAATTTGAAAAGCAATATTTCATAATGAAAAGAATGCTGAATTTGAAATCAGGAAAAAAGGGTTCAAATCACTGTGTCTCCCTAAGCAAGTAACTTAATCTTTCTATAAGTTTTTCTTCCTTCCTGAATACAATGAAGGATCTGGTCTCTAATTTTCCTTCTCTTTCTTAATCTATGATCCTATACTAACTAAAACAGCAATAATTAAATTATCCAGTGCCATCCCTGAGATGCTCTCTAACTTACACTCACATTATAGAAAGCTATCAGTGTGAGAGAAATTGAATGAAACAATGGTGTAACAATCTGAGCTGGAATTGCATGAATTTAACCAGTGAGATGTTTGTTGTATACTGTGGAGGACTTCACAAACATAAATGCTTCAGTCACACATAGTAGGACAAGTATGCCAGAAACATCTTATTTTACGAAATAAAGCTCAATTATCTAATAATCATAAAATAAAAAATAACAAAGTAAAGCAATGTTGAGGCTCTCCTTGCTAATAGAATACTTTCCTGTAATCCTTATATATTTTTGCTATTATAGCTTCCTATTATTTTACTCTATGAAGAGTAATGAAAAAAACCTATCAGAAGGTCTCCAGAAGGGAGAAAATACATTTCTAGCTTCTGTATCAATATGTACAGTAGAATGATGAAAAGAAAAGAAAGAGTCTCCCCATCTTTCTTTTACCTCCTTCTTGAAAATTTTATTCTAAACTACGGCTCAGTGCTGAGAGAGGAAAAATGATTGCTGTTGTCACATATGCCCAAGCATAAAAAGTTTACCACCATAACAATGACAGCTTGTCCTCTGTTCTGGGAGCTTCCATAAGTGAGATGAAAACACAAGGGCTGATGGAAAACTCGCATGTTGATGAAGTTTGGGATGCTGAAAGTCAAGCTTGACTTGGCTGGAATCGCTGCTCTAAGAGCTTGCAGGTGAATTGTGGTGTGACTTGGAATCTATTAAACAAACCAGCCTGAGAAGGATTGACTTTTGTAGGGAAGAGGTGAAGATACATCATCTGGGAGGTGTCATTGCTCTTGATTCTGTCAGACAGAAGCATCCCCTTCTGATAAGGATAATGAAAAACAGACGGTGTGAAAACAAAACTTGAGGATCTCCAATTGTTTTATAGGGACCAAAAAAAAATCTTCCCTCTGCTTGGAAAGTAACAATCCCTCTATGCTTTGTTTCCATTGCACTGCTTTTTTTTTTAAAAAAGCAAATTCAACTCCAAAACGTCTTTAAGATTTGATAATCAAAAGATATATTATGGTTGTCTCCTTGACCTATATAATTTGTAAAACATATAAATCATAATAAATATTTATTTCCAATATATTCTAATATCCATGCTCCTTTTTAAATCTCTTATTGAATATTCCATATTTTCCCCCAATATACCCTGTTGTTGTTCAGTCACTTTCCAATCATGTATGACTCTTCATGATCCCGTCTGGGGTAAGATACTGGAGTAGATTGTCATTTCATTGTCGAGCTTATTTTATAGATGAGGAAATTGAGGCAAATAGGATTAGGTGACTTACTGAGGGCCAAACATCTAGTAAGTAACTGAGGCAGATTTAAACTCAGGTCTTCCTCGCTCCAGGCCCTGAACTTTATCCACTGTGCCATCTTGCTGACCTCATGTACTCCATACAGAACTTTTATTAGGTCATTATACTCTTCTTCCTCCTCCTCCTTCTTTTCCTCCTCCTCCTCCTCCTCCTCCTCCTCCTCCTCCTCCTCCTCCTCCTCCTGCTCCTCCTTCTCCTCCTCCTCCTTTTTCTTCTTCTTCTTCTTCTTCTTCTTCTTCTTCTTCTTCTTCTTCTTCTTCTTCTTCTTCTTCTTCTTCTTCTTCTTCTTCTTCTTCTTCTTCTACTTCTTCTTCTTCTACTTCTTCTTCTTCTTCTTCTTCTTCTTCTTCTTCTTCTTCTTCTTCTTCTTCTTCTTCTTCTTCTTCTTCTTCTTCTTCTTCTTCCTGCATCTTCCTCCTCTTCCTCCTCCTCCTCTTCCTCCTCCTCCTCTTCCTCCTCCTCCTTCTTCTTCTTCCTCTTCTTCCTCCTCTTCTTCTTCTTCCTGCATCTTACTCCTCCTCCTCTTTTTTTAATGCCATTCCTTTGATTCCTATTTTTCGATATTCATTACCCTATAATCCTTCTCCACTAACTATAATTTTTGTTCAATCAAAATTAAAATGCCCCATAAGAGTCCAGAAATCCTCTCACTTTATGTTTGTTAATTGTTTGTTTGTATCTGTAATATTGCATACTGATGTTATACACTGAAGTTTATAAGATATTCTGAGGGCTTCACAAACTGCCCTTTCCTGAAGATCATCAATGAAAGGGGATAGTTTTATTGAAGGCAAGGCTGTAGGAAAAGGATGAAACAGGTTCAATCTTATTGTATCTGGTTGATCTGGTTGATCACACATACCTTGGAGTCAACTTTCCAATTTGACTCATTTGATTCATGACTCACTCACTCCTTTGAAAACCACTGCTCTAGACACATATACCTCCTCAGAGGTTTGTGTAATTGATATAAAAAACATTCAGGTGTTGAGCTTTTTTTGTATATCCTATTATTAAATCTTGAGAATTAGCACTGTTCAATGATTTTGTTCATCCTTCTAACTTATTCTTATTTTTTTTGATTCCTACATTGAACTCTAACTCTAGGAAGGAGCCATTTGCTTTCTACCCTGTTTTACATCACCTTCTCCTTGTAAACAGACTTGGATCTGTGGATATCACTTAAAGTTGAAAGAATACCAAATGTCTGTAGATTAATCCTATATTTAACTGGGGCAGGAATAAAAATCTTCCCAGTACCTCAGAACCTAATCATTGGAAAATATAAATTTTTGTTGAATCATTTAAAAAGGTGAAGAGCAAATTGAAAAATAAGATATTATAGCATGTTTTTTACAGGCCCTTGTTGCCAACTTCTAAAAGACATAGAGCACAATTAACACTTTTTTGGCTATTGTACATTGCATTATATAGCAACTTACACATAGTAGATCCTCAATGAATGCAACAGTAAATTTTGTTAAGGCATATAATTATTATAATAAATGGCATATGAGAGGAAAAAGTAAATTTTTATGCAAATACCTAGTATCCTATATAATTCTCTTCCTACTCCAGGTCACTGACTTACAATTATTTTAGCAATAGGAGTCTATCATTTATGCACTTAAGACTATTCATAAATTTCCAGTAGTTCTGCATTAAATTTGAAAAAAATAAGATGCACATGGAAAGCCACTCTAGGCCTCAGTTTGTTTATCTGTAAGTAAGAATTTAGATTAAATAACACTTAGATCCTTTGGACCTCTGGTATCTTGTAATTCTATAATACTTCTTATGATAATGGTGTTTAGAGGTTTAAAAAAGGATTTTATGTAAATTTTGCTAATTGTGATTGTTTTCTAGGCCTGAGATGATAAACAACTTTTAAATTCAATGAATGTGTATACTTTTACTGAGCTGTAAAGTTATTGACCCTACTCATATCTCCAGAGTAATTTTGATGACAAAATTTTCTGGAACTTGTTTTCACAGAATGATTTTACCAGAAACCAATAGCAATAACTACAAATATGGTTTTATAATATGAACATTACTTTACACAAGCAACCATGATAACAGACAATTTTGATCAGCAGCAGGGAAATATTTTTTGAAGACTTTTTCCTCCAGTTAGTTGGTAAGTTATTTCAGATTATGGTAAAAATGTTCTGTCCACAATTTTCTTAGGGTGATTTATTTATAGTAATAGTTTGTTTCTGTTTAGGAAAAAACTGTAGTAAAATATATTGTAATTCTCCAGATAATCAATGAAATATTCAACCACACAACGTTCAACATCTGTACACTCAAAAAGCATCACTCAGAATATTAAATAATCACATCCATCCATAAGGTAAGTTATATTCGCTATTAGAAAAAGTTTATTGACAATCTGGTTCCAACATCTGCAACACAAAGAAAAACCTAGTTTATCTTTCTAAAAAACATCAAAGAATTAAACAAAAGTGAGCATATTTTAAAACTTTGGAGAATTCTAAGGCACTATGTTTTTCAGTTAAGATAAAAATATATAAAAATAATTAGCCATCAGCTTGTTTCTTCAAAGAGAAATAGAATTCAGATGAGAATGAGCATTTAATTATGTAAGTGTGTAACAGAGAAAAAAGTTTGAATAATTAATGCATGCATACATATGTTAATATGTTATCTATGAGTTATCTAGTGTATAAAGAACTAAGTTTGGAGTCAGGAAGACTGGTTTCAAAGTCTGTTACATATCTGCTATCTCTGTGTCCCCAAGAAATCACTATAATTCTTTAAAAATCCTAACAATTCTTTAAGACTTCATTTTGCAGAGTAGTTTCATTGGCAAAGGTTTTCTTACCTGCAGTTCCTCATACCAATGAAATTGCAGGAACATAAGATTATAGGATCATAGCTAGAGAGGTAAAAAGGAGGCCTGATGGGGGACAGAGTAATTATCCTTAGGAAAAATCCAATCCAGTTAACATGTGGGTCCTGCTTCCATTGCTGGAATGAGAAGGTGAGAGAAATCCCCTCCCTTCTCTTTTCTGAATGTGCAATGGAAAACAAGAGCTGTCTGTATCTCAGCATGGGGGCCAACTTGAACAAGACCAAAGCTATCTCTTCTCTCTTTTTATACGCTGCAGAGTGAATGCCTTTTTCTCTCTAGCTCCATACTACTAGTCCTAAGCAAATAATCAAATCATACTAGTGGTACTATTAATAAGGTCATAAAGGGTTAGATGTGATTCAAATGACTAAACAATAACAACAATAAAATGTAAAGAAAAGCAAGAAAGTATGGATCATTGAGATACAAGGTGCATAGAAGTGATGGGTGAGACCTCTGCTTTAGGAAGATCACTTGGAGAATTGAGTGGAACACAACTTGGACTGGAAAGAGACTTGACATGGAGACCAAAGTAAAGACTATTGTAATTGTCTGCCTTAAGGGGATGAAGGACTCGATAGTGGCAATATCAGAGGAGAGAAAAGGGCATCTAGGAGAGATGGTATAAGGTAAACAGTAACTGACAGAATGTGGAAAGGGATTAGACATCATAGATAAAAGAAAATGAGCATTAAAGGCTATATTATGAGCCTGGGTGACTCACTAGTATCCTCAATCAGGGTATTCTCAATAACAATGGGAAAATTAGGAAGAGAAGATAATTTGAAAGGAAAAAAAACAAGAAGTTCAGTTTTGGACATCTTTAAGATATTTATGAAATATCCAATTTGAGGTATCTAATAAACAGCTGGAGATGTAAGACTAGAGGCTAAAATAGAGATTAGAATTGGATAAATATATCTGAGATTCATCTGCATAGATGGCAATTGAATCTATGTGAGCATATTAATTCCCCAAGAATTATTATATAGGAAAAAAGAGAAGAGGGCCAAAAACAAAAAGCTGGAACAAATAGCAGTCATTATCAGAAGAAATTTCAGCAAAGAAGACATACAAAAAATGATCGGAGAAATAGGCAGAGAAATATATGAGTGCAGTGTCTAGAAAATATAAATAGAAGAGAATATGACAGAATGGAGAATGGTTGAACATGCCAATGACTACAGAGATGTCAAGAAGGACAAGATTTGAGAAAAGGCCATTAGATTTGAAAAATGAAAGATTATTGGGGAGAGAATAGAAAGAGAGAGAAAAAGACAGGAAAAAGAAAGAGAGACAAAAACAAAGAGAGACAGAGAGCAACTTCAGTTGAATGATGAGGTTGACCATGAGACTAGAGAGTTAAGAAAATTATCTAATCTGATCTTCACAAAAAAAGGAAGGAGACATATAGGATAATAGTAAGAATGAAAGAGTTTTGAGGGAATGGGGGACACTTGGACATTTTTGTAGGTTGTAGAAAAATCCAAAAGACATCGAGAAGTTGAAGAGTAATGAAAGAGTGGTCATGAAGGAGGTGAAAATTTACTAGAGAAGAAGGATTTTTGTGATGATTATTTGTGATATAGAGGAAGTTTGCCTTGACAATGAAAAGAGCTACCTCTTCATATGAGGCAGGAGTTTTATATTTATTAACCCTCATGAACCACAGATAATTCTAAGAATTATCTATTATAGATAAATTTGAGTCAATGTTAGTAGATGAGTTATTATATTGAAGAAATCACAAAGTTATAAAAATTGATATATCAGATTATTTAAAAATAATATATTATTGTTATATATATCATGAAATATATTCTTATGGAATAATAAAGTAAATTAATTATGAAAGTATAATAATAATAAAAAATATGTTATCTATAAAGTTCTACATCAGGTCCACAGATTGAGAGTCTGAAGAAATGTCAAAGACCATATCATTTTCATCTGGGGGTGGGATGGACCTGGGCTTTTATCAGTAAAAAAGACTGCCAATGTGGAAATTCTCTCTTCCAATGAAGATTTGTAATGCTACTTTATCATCTTAAAAATTTATATGGAACACTGAAGATTTAAATTCTTCCTCCCTTGGTCATATAAATATACACAAAAGAGGCAGGAATCAAACTCACATTATTTCTTCTGAGGTTAGTGTCTATATACTATAAAATGCTAGCTCTTGGTCCCCATTTTACAGATGAGAAAACTGAAGTTAAATGAGGGCTCAAGTGAATCAAAAGACTCAATGCCTATGGTCAAATAAATAGCAAGTAGAAGAGTCTGCATTCAAACCCCTGACTCTAAATGTAATGCTCTTCCACTCATGATTGCCTCTCCAACAAAACTTAATTTCTGTTACACACACCACAACTGATTTATGAAGGTGGTAGGCAGCCATTACATCATCTCCCTAAACAATCAGAAAGTAGCTGTGTTCAACATTATAGACTTAAAATGATACCTTTGTGAATGCTACTAGGAACCAGCATGATGATACCTCTTGTGCTTTTTTGTTGACTGTATTGTATAGAAATACCAATTCTTATTGATATTTTATTCTTATTGATTTTTAAAGCTATGTTTGAGCCTCCAAAGTCAATTGAAATGGAGAACAAATGGGGATGGGTGGAAGACTCCTCTAACTCAAATGTAATTCAAGACCTTGCCCAAGTAAATGAAAAATGATAATGAGTAAAATTTAGTGTGTAACAGCTTATATACAAATGTCTTTAATTGTTTTGTAGCTACTCACATTTACTAAATATTTTAACATGATAGTTATTGTAAAACTGGATCTTAATTTTCACATACTTTTTAAATTTTTCATGTAAGCCTATAAGATTTTGATGAATAATCTCATTGATGTCTAATTTTCTCTACTGATTTAGATCACAACCAGTCTATACTGTTTGCACTGTGTATACTTTTTATCTGTTTCACAAGAAACATTTATAAAAACACCTACTAAGCTTGATGCACCATTTTGGGCACTGGAAATAGAAGGACAAAAACAAAAAAGATTTTATCCTCAAAGAGCAAAATTTGGATGATGATGAATACAATAAGGAATCAAATAATTGAATCTGTGATGAGTCATTCTGTACGTTGGATGTTGCTTCTTTGAATTTTAGCGTGACAGTCACGCTGTGGGTCTGTCATTCCTCACCCTTGCCACAATTAACCTCCCTCTGTGAGACATATCTCAGAATTGCTATTCAATTCCATAAACATTTATTAAGAACCTTTATTGTGCCAAAGCAGTATGTGAAGCACTGGAGATACAATGAATAAAAAAGGAAAGATACTTCTATCCTTTCAGGAGTTTATAATCCAAAGGGAGCAACAATACATAAATGGAGGCAGAAAAGCAGAGAAGTGGATAGGGAAGGGACACCAGAGAATAGACATTGTAGAGGTCATTTGTCCTGTACAGTTGAAACCATGCTGGGCAGCATTTGCCGAAAGGTCCAGTTCCTACCCTTTAAAAAGGAAGGGCAGAGTTTGGGAGGAGTTTGGCACTCTACTCCATCTCTCCAATCAGAGGAAAGAGAAATCTGAGGGAAATTATGTCAAAAAGAGCTTGAATCAGAAGCTTGATGGTAGGTTTAGTGGTGATGAGATTACCCAGGGAGAATCATCTTATTCCTTGAAATCAGGCAGAGCACTTGATACAGACTGGTGTAACTTATATACCCTATGTAACATTTCCTGTAAAACAATATCTTGTAAATGGGAAGGGACTTATAAGGAGGGGGGGAAGGATACTAAAAAGGGAGGGCTGCGCATCACAATAAATTAAATACTGGGGAAGGGATTCAGGTGGGACAAAGGAAAAAAGCATAATCAGGGAATAATATGATGGCAGGAAATAGAGAATTAGTAATTTTAACTGTAAATGTGAATGGGATGAACTCTCTCATTAAACGGAGGCGGATAGCAGACCGGATCAAAAGTCAGAACCCTGTAATATGCTGTTTACAGGAAACACACTTAAAGCAGGGAGATACATACAGAGTAAAGGTAAAAGGTTAGAGAAGAATCTATTATGCTTCAGGTGAAGCCAAAAAAGCTGGGGTAGCCATCCTTATCTCAGATCAAGCAAAAGCAGAAATTGATCTAATTAAAAGAGATAAGGAAGGAAACTATATCTTGCTAAAAGGTAGCATAGACAATGAAGCTATATCAATACTAAACATATATGCACCAAGTGGTATAGCATCTAACTTTCTAAAGGAAAAGTTAAGAGAGTTAAAGAAGAAATAGACAGCAAAACTATAATAGTGGGAGATTTCAACCTTGCACTCTCAGAATTAGATAAATCAAACCACAAAACAGCTAAGAAAGAAATTAAAGAGGTAAATAGAACATTAGAAAAACTAGGTATGATAGATCTTAGGAGAAAACTGAATGGTGATAGAAAGGAGTATACTTTCTTCTCAGTAGTTCATGGAACCTATGCAAAAATTGACCATATATCGGGACAAAGATCTCAAAATTAAATGCAGGAAGGCAGAAATAGTAAATGCCTTCTTCTCAGATCACAATGCAATAAAAACTACATTCAATAAGAATTTAGGGGCAAATAGACCAAAAAATAATTGGAAACTAAATAATCTCATCTTAAAGAATGACTGGGTGAAACAGCAAATTATAGAAACAATTAATAATTTCACCCAAGATAATGAAAACGATGAGACATCATACCAAAATTTGTGGGATGCAGCTAAAGCAGTAATAAGGGGAAATTTTATATCTTTAGAGGCTTATTTGAAGAAAATAGAGAAATAGAAGATTAACAAATTGGGCCTACAACTTAAAAGGCTAGAAAAAGACCAAATTATAAACCCCCAACCAAAAATTAAACTTGAAATACAAAAATTAAAAGGAGAAATCAATAATATTGAAAGTAAAAAAACTATTGAATTAATAAATAAAACCAAGAGTTAGTTTTGTGAAAAAGCCAATAAAATAGATAAACCTTTGTTAAATCTGATAAAAAAAAAAAAAGAAAGAAGAAAATCAAATTGTTAGTCTTACAAATGAAAAGGGGGATCTTTCCACCAATGAAGAGGAAATTAGAGAAATAATAAGGAGTCATTTTGCCCAACTTTATGCCAATAAATTTGATAACTTAAGTGAAATGGATGACTTTCTCCAAAAATATAGGCTTCCTAGATTAACAGAGGAGGAGGTAAATTGCTTAAATAGTCCCATTTCAGAAAAAGAAATAGAACAAGCTATTAATCAACTCCCCAGGAGTTCCCCAGGAACAAATGGATTTACATGTGAATTCTACCAAACATTTAAAGAACAATTAGCCCCAATGTTATATAAACTATTTGAAAAATAGGGGATGAAGGAGTCCTACCAAACTCCTTTTATGACACAGACATGATACTGATACCTAAACCAGGTAGGTTGGAAACTGAGAAAGAAAACTATAGACCAATCTCCTTAATGAATATTGATGCTAAAATCTTAAATAAGATATTTGCAAAAAGACTTCAGAAAATCATCCCCAGGATAATACACTATGATCAAGTAGGATTTATGCCAGGAATGCAGGGCTGGTTTAATATTAGGAAAACTATTAGTATAATTGATCATAATAATAATCAAAGTAATAAAAACCATATAATCATCTCAATAGATGCAGAAAAAGCATTTGATAAAATCCAACATCCATTCCTACTAAAAACGCTTGAGAGTATAGGAATAAATGGACTATTCCTTAAAATAGTCAGGAGCATATATTTAAGACCGTCAGGAAGCATAACATGTAATGGAAATAAACTGGAACCTATCTCAGTAAGATCAGGAGTGAAACAAGGTTGCCCACTATCACCATTACTATTCAATATTGTATTAGAAATGCTAGCCTCAGCAATAAGAGTGGAGAAAGAAATTAAAGGAATAAGAGTAGGTAATGAGGAAATCCAACTGTCACTCTTTGCAGATGATATGATGGTATACTTAGAGAAGCCCAGAGATTCTAATAAAAAGTTATTAGAAATAATTCACAACTTTAGCAAAATTGCTGGATATAAAATAAATCCGCATAAATCCTCCGCATTTTTATACATCACCAACAAAATGCAACAGCAAGAGATACATTCAAAACAAATGTAGAGAGTATAAAATATTTGGGAATCCATCTACAAAAAAAAAAAAAAGTCAGGAATTATATGAGCAAAATTACAAAACACTTGCCACAAAAATAAAGTCAGATTTAAATAATTGGAAAGACATTCAGTACTCATGGATAGGCAGAGGGAATATATTAAAGATGACAATGCACTCCAAATTAATCTATTTATTTAGTGCTATACCAATCAGACTCCCAAGAAACTATTTTAATGACCTAGAAAAAATCACAACAAAATTCATATGAAAGAATAAAAGGTCGAGAATTTCAATAGAATTAATAGAAAAAAAAAGTCAGATGAAGGTCTAGGTGTACCTGATCTAAAGCTATATTATAAAGCAGCAGTCACCAAAACCATTTGGTATTGGCTAAGAAATAGACTAGTTGATCAGCGGAAGAGATTAGGTACACAGGACAAAATCGGGTACAACTTTAGCAATCTAGTGTTTGACAAATCCAAATATACCAACATTTGGGATAAGAATTCATTATTTGAACAAAACTGTTGGGAAAACTGGAAATTAGTATGGCAGAAATTAGATATGGACCCACACTTAACACCATATACCAAGATAAGATCAAAATGGGTCCATGATTTAGGCATAAAGAATGAGATCATAAATAGATTAGAGGAACAGAGGATAGTGTACCTCTCAGATCTGTGGAGGAGGAAGGAATTTATAAACAAAGAAGAACTAGAGATCATTATTTATCACAAAATAGAAGATTTTGAGTACATCAAATTTAAAAGCTTTGTACAAACTAATGCAAACAAGATTAGAAGGGAAGTAGCAAATTGAGAAAATATTTTTACAGTTAAAGTTTCTGATAAATGCCTCATTTCCAAAATATATAGAGAGCTGACCCTAATTTCTAATAAATCAAACCATTCTCCAATTGATAAATGGTCAAAGGATATGAACAGATAATTTTCAGATGATGAAATTGATACTATATCCATTCATATGAAATGTTACAAATCACAACTGATCAGATGCAAATTAAGACATTACTGAGATACCATTACATACCTGTCACCTTGGCTAAGATGACAGGAACAAATAATGATGAATGTTGGAGAGGATGTGGAAAACTGAGACACTAATGCATTGTTGGTGGAGTTGTGAAAGAATCCAGCCATTCTGGAGAGCAATTTGGAACTATGCCCAAAAAGTTATCAAACTGTGCATACCCTTTGATCCAGCAGTGCTACTACTGGGCTTATATCCCAAAGAAATACTAAAATTGAGAAAGGGACCTGTATGTGCCAAAATGTTTGTGGCAGCTCTTTCTGTAGTGGCTAGAAACTGGAAAATGAATGGATCTCCATCAATTGGAGAATGGTTGGGTAAATTATGGTATATGAATGTTATGGAATATTATTGCTCTGCAGGAAATGACTAGCAGGAGGAATACAGAGAGGCTTGGAGAGACTTGCATGAACTGATGCTGAGTGAAATGAGCAGAACCAGAAGATCACTCTACACTTCAACAACAATACTGTATGAGGACGTATTCTGATGGAAGTGGATATCTCCAACATAAAGAAGATCCAACTCACTTCCAGTTGATCAATGATGGACAGAAACAACTACACCCAGAGAAGGAACACTGGGAATTGAATGTAAACTGTTAGCACTACTGTCTTTCTACTCAGGTTACTTATACCTTCAGAATCCAATTCTTAATGTGCAATAAGAAAATTGGATTTACACACATATATTGTATCTAGGTTATACTGTAACACATGTAAAATGTATGAGATTGCCTGTCATCTAGGGGAGGGAGTAAAGGGAGGGAGGGGAAAATTTGGAAAAATGAATACAAGGGATAATGTTATTTTAAAAAAGTACTCATGGATATGTACTGTCAAAAAAATTATAATTATAAAATTAATAAAAAAACAATATCTTGTGTAGGCATCTTATATAACATTTCTTATATATAATTCATCAGGGATAACGTGTCATTGTCTCAGACCATTTGAATTCTGAAGCCTTGGAGATTTGTTTGCCCATGATTTGTTGCTACCTGGCATCCTGGAGAAAATATTGACAATAAAAAGATAGGATTTTTGTTTAAAGAAGTACTTAATTTCTATATATCAATGATTTAAAATTTGTGTCCAGCTCTACATGGATACTGTGAACATTTATGTATTGTTTAGATTCCAAATAGTAGCTCTACGAATGAAATATTCTTATACTTGCATGAAACGTGCATTACAATGTAGCAAAGGTCATATTAAAAATTATTACTATGCTTGGACAATGGTATAGAAAATATTGAACTCAGAGCTGGATAGCAGAAAGAATAGAAAATCAATAAGAATTCCAGGCCACAAATTTGTATTGCTTTAAGAGATGCTAATGCAAATTGTAAACATGGTAGGAACCAGAACAAATAATCTTATCAATGACAGAAATTTCAATGCAAAGAAATACCAACATTGATGATTGATGATTGATGATTGATTTAGTAATGTAAGTTATAGAGGTTTGCACTTCTAGTCATATGAAAAATGTTTTAAATCATTATTGATTAGAGAAATGCAAATTAAGACAACTCTATGGTATCATTATACACAACTAAGATAATAGGAAAAGATAATAAGAAAAAGTTAAGGGAAATGATGTCAAATAGAGCTTGAATTAGCAGCTTGATGGTGGATTTAGTAGTGATGAGATTTTCCTGGGAGGAGCATCTTATTCTATGGAGTTGTATATTAATTTTATTATATTATTATAGTATGGTAAAATAATGTAGTATAATAATTCTATGTCACATGTGTTCATATTCCACTTTTGATGATCACTATCTATGTAATCTCTCTGTGCTTAAATTTTCTCATTCCCAATATGTGGGCAGGACTTGGTGGCCTGTGATTTATCTCTTCCATCTAGAAGGATATGATGATTCTAAATAAATTTATTCTAATATTTATAAGATTTAAATACCAGTGGATTATAAATATAGAAAGTGACACACCTGTGTATATGTGTGTAAAACAGTTGCAGGGTTACCTTAATTTGAATTATCTTTATAAAACAATAGAAATAGGTTGAGACATTAAATACAGTTAATACAGTTCAAAATAGCTAATTAAAACTCTCTTCATGGCAAAGCTGGGCATATAGAACCTAGAAAGACAAGGCTCCACTCAAATCAACAATGGAATTTTATTACGCATTTGCTATGTGCACAGGTTTGTTGTAAAACTTGTGTAGGTCTATAAAAGAGATTTAAGATATGACTCTTGTCCTCCAGGAGCTTACAGTCTCACTTGGGAGACATGGCACGGACATGGTTAGATAAAAAATGTGGCACAATATAGCACACAATAAAGTGAATTGTATACACAATAAATCTTAAGGTAATTCAGAAGAGATACAGAATCAGCATTTTAGACCCAAAAGGAGACTTAGATCATCAAGATTATCCAGTTATTTTATAGATGAGTATATTGAAGCTTTAGAGGGGTTCAAGGACTTATCCAGGGTCAAAAAATAATTAAACCAAATCAGTAGACAGTGGAATTTAGCTTAGAAATGAGCATTTCTGAATCCATTCCACTGTATTTTCCTATTTTTTTACATATGAATACTCCCCATGTAGGTTAAGTATGTCCCAGAGTTTATCTAAATAAAGCTCATGGAGAGACATCTTTGAAATCTCATTTACCTTCTCCAAAGGATATTGACTCTTGCCTGAAGTATAACAAATGACTAGTTCAGCTAGACTGTTTCCTTACCTCTCCTTAGAAAGAAGATTCTGCATTAGAATTATATATATTTCTGGCTCCCATAATATAAATATAAAATGTGTATTAGTTTAAGATAAGTTTTTTTTAGCTTGAAGTTGCTACTCTAGTCACCATACACTAAAAAAGGAGATAGGCAGCTCAGTGGACTCTGACACTCATTAGCTATATAACTCATTTAATTTTAGTTTACCTTAATCCACTAGAGAAAGAAATGACAAACCCTCTAATATAAATTTGTCAAGAAAAACACATAAAGGATGACAGAATTGGATAAAACTGAACAATGAAGCAACAGTTAAGGTCATATTTAGTGTTAAAATATCTTTTAACATTCAACTACATAAAAATCATAATTAATAGTGACTAGCAAATAAACACATTTATCTGATCATGTAGAAATTAGAACATTTATTCACAGTAAGAATGTATGTGGGAATAAACTCTCCAACATGAAATAAAATATTTCAGAAGCAGTTATTTCAGATAGGGGAAGAAAGTCTCCGATCTCAACCAAGAGAAAATTCCCAGACATCTCTAGGGACGTCATTTGGAAATCATGGTCAATTGGGACAACTCCTCTCTTACTACTTCCCATAATTCCCCATCTTCTCCCTGATTTCTCCTCTCTTCTCTGTCTTTGTCTTTCTGTCTTCTCATGTGGTACTACATGTGTTTTCCTTGAAGTAGAAAGTCACAAAGACAGAAAGCCTCTATTCTCACCCTCAAATCGCACTACATATATACAGGCATACAGACATATAGCATAGAGTAATCATTAAGGAATTAAAATTGTAATAAAAATTTTATATTACCATACCATGTATAGTGTAATGTGGAGGTTGGGTGGTTTTATGGGAGGGCTTATTTGCATTTCTGACAAAGGC
The DNA here is from genome assembly GCF_048593235.1 of Sminthopsis crassicaudata. NCBI lineage: Eukaryota > Metazoa > Chordata > Mammalia > Dasyuromorphia > Dasyuridae > Sminthopsis > Sminthopsis crassicaudata. Next base: position 719,318,690 of record NC_133617.1, read on the forward strand.
TGAAATTTGAACATGCAAAAAAACTGAAAGAGAACATTTAGTTAGGGGACTTTCTAAGAAGTGAAAAAATACATAAACATGAGACAGAGAAGAGTCACATATGTAACTAACAGAAACTACCCCTTACATATCAGTGGGGAATGAGACTAGATAAGTAGGGAAGAGCTCCATCACAAAATCACAGAGTTGCAGAGTTACAAGGGATAAAAAAGGTTTATAACCCAAACCAGACCTCAAAATTAATTATTGTAAAACCACATTCTCAAAATGGTCATCTCCTTTTTGATGGAAAACCTTCAGTAGAAGAGAACCCACTTAAGTCTTCCATTATCTAGGCTAAACATCACTAGCTCCTTTAGCTTATCTAGATAAGGAAATAAATTTGAAGCCCCTCAATATAGATTCTCTTTAGCTTACTGATGTTTGGTGTCCAGAACTGAAAGCAATACTTAAGAAACAGTCCAGAGAGCACATGGGTGTGAAATTAGGACATTGTCTCTCATTGACTGAATCATGCTTTAGACCAAGAGCTGGAAGAAGCCTGAAATGTCATATAGTCCAACTTTCTCACTTTCAGATAAAGGAAATGGGCAGTTTAAATGATTTGTCCATGCATTAAAAGGTAGTGAAGGTCAGAGTAGAATTTAAAGCTAGAATCTTTAAATATACAACCAGTAATCTTTTTTTTCTTGCTGTCCTTTTAAAAACAGTGTTTTATTTTTTCCAAATACATGCAAGAATGGTTTTTATCATTAACTTTTGCAATACTCTATATTCCAAATTTTTCTCCCTTCCCCCTTCCATCTCCTCCCATAGATAGTAAGCAATCCAACACAGGTTAAACATGTGCAGTTCTTCTAAACATATTCCCATATTCATCATACTGTGCAAGAAAAATCAGATCAAGAGAGGAAAAAGACATAAGAAAAAAAAGCAAATAAATAACAACAACAAAAGCTGAAATATTAAGTTTCGATCCACATTCAGTCCCCATAGTTCTCTCTCTGGAGGTGGATGGTACTTTTGATCTCAAGTCTATTGGAATTGCCTCCTCAACAATCACCTCATTATTGAAAACAGCCAAGTCCATCATAGTTAACCATTGCTAATCTTCTTGTTATTGTTTACAATAAATGCTCTCTTGGTTCTGCTCACTTCAGTCAGCATCAGTTCAGATAAGTCTTTCCAGGTTCTTCTGAAGTCAGCCTGCTAGAACAATAATATTCCATAACATTCATATACCATAACTTATTCAGCCATTTCCCAAGGCATCCCAAGGTGCTATAAACATTTTTGCACATGTAGATAATTTTCCCATTTTCATGATTTATTTTTCCCCCTTATTAATGTTTTTTTTTTCAAACATATGTGTGGACAATTGTTCAACATTAGCCCTTGCAAAACCTTGTGTTCCAATTTCCTCCCCTCCCCTCACCCCCTCCCCTAAATGGCAAATAGTCCAATATATGTTAAACATGGCAGAAATATATATTAAATCCAATCAATATATGCATGCATATTTATTCAATTATCTTACCTCATAAGAAAAATCAAATAAAACCAGAAAAAATGAGAAGCAAAATAAAATGGAAGCAATCAATAACAAAAATAATGGAAATGCTAGATTGTGAATCACACTCAGTTCCCACAGTCCCTTCTCTGGGTGTTGATGGCTCTCTTCATCACTCAACAATTGAAATTCGTCTGAATCATCTCATTGTTGAAGAGAGAAAGCCACGTCCCTCTGAATTGATCATTGTATAATCTTGTTGCCATGTATAATGATCTCCTGGTTCTCTTCATTTCACTTAGGATCAGTTCATGTAAGTCTCTCCAGGTGTCTCTGGAATCATTCTGTTGGTTGTTTCTTAAGGAACAATAATATTCCATAACAGTCACAATAATATTCCAATACATTCATATACCATAACTTATTCAACCATTCTCTCCAGCTGATGGGCATCCACTCAATTTCCAGTTTCTAGCTACTACAAAAGGGCTTCCACAAACATTTTTGTACATGTGGGTCCCTTTCCCTTCTTTAAGATCTCTTTATGTATAAGCCCAGTAGAAACACTGCTGGGTCAAAGCATGTGCACAGTTTGATAACTCTTTAGGCATAGTTCCAAATTGTTCTCCAGCATGATTGGATCTGTTCACAATTCCACCAGTAATGTATTCGTGTCCCAGTTTTCCCACATCCCCTCCAACATTTGTCATTATTTAATGATTTCTTTATGATATCAACCAAGTAGAGCCAATACTGGATCAAGAATTTGCACAGTTTGATAGCCCTTTGGGCATAGTTCCAAATTGCTCTCCAGAATAGTTAGATCATCTCACAACTCAATCAACAATGCATTCATGTCCCAGATTTCCCACATGCCTTCCAACATTCATCATGATCTTTTCCTGACATTTTAGCTAATCTGAGAGGTATAAAATAGTACTTCAGAGTTGTTTTAATTTGTATTTCTCTAACCAATAGTGATTTAGAGCATTTTTCATATGCTTTGCCCATTTATTAATTGGGGAAAAACTTGAATTCTTATTAATTTGATTGAATTTTCTGTTGTTTTAGAAGTGAGGTCTTTATCAGAATTATCTTAGGAAGATTCTAAAGATCATCTAGCAGGATATTTCCATATTGCACACGCTGAGGTCCTTTCTCAAACTAGCTGCCAAGCATTCCAACTTTACTGCAGAGAGCAGAGAACAGAGGGCCAGTGGGATGGCCATATTGTTTGAAGGCCAAATGTACACTTGCCAAAAAAGGTTATTTTATGAAGAACTCAGGAGAAGTGCTCAGAAAAAGTAATACAAGGATACTTTCAAGGTCTCTCTTAAGAACTTTAGAACTGATTGTATGACATGGGAGACACTGGCACAGGACCATCCAGTATAGCGTGCTCTCATCAAAGAAGGTGCTGTGCTCTATGAGCAAAACAATTGAATTGGTTCAGAAGAAATATGAAATGCACAGTTAGAGAAACCTCATTAAATGTTCATAGGGACTATTCATGGCTGATCTGTGACAAGGTCTTTCAAGTTCACATTGATTTGATCAGCCAGTCAGATATACTATAACTTGACTCTAACATAGTGATGTCATTTTGGTCCTCTTTGAGAATGAAAAACCAACCATATATGTATGATTTGTATCTGTGAGTATACAAGCATTATATATACATAATGTGGACCTACTGGTATTTATACAGATACACATGCACATAATTACCCATTTATGTAATACATATACATATAAACACAGACATTACATGTGTATATGCACATATGTACATTGCAGCACATTGTATATATATTTCTATATGAATACAAATATACACTGTAGATATGTGTGTCTGTCTTAACTGTTATACAGTCTGTTAGCTACACTCAAATGTTTGTCATCTACAAATTTTAGGAACATGACATTTATACTTTTATCTTAAGTCACTGACAAAAATATTAAAGCAACTCAGCCAAGCAGAGATCCCTGGAGCATTCCAGGGAAGACCTCCTTCAAAGTTGATTTCAAACAATTAATGACTTTTCTTTGATCCAACTACCCAAACAGTCCTGATTTGATTTGATTTTCTTATTATTTAGTTTACATCTTTCAATGTTGCCCACAAGCAGAAAATAAGAAATTCTTAGAGGTAATTAAAAACATTATGGAGTTCTGTTTTGCTCTCAGACACCAGTCACATCATTTAACCTCTACATGACTCAGTTTCCCCAAGTATAAAATAAGGATAATAATTTCAAGTTCATGGTAAGGATCAAATGAGATGCTAATAAAAAGCATTTATCATAGTTCATGACATTTAAGTGCTATATAAATGCTTGTTCCCTTCTCTTAATCATTTATTTCCCAAAATGGAGATAAACTGTATTAACAAACTATATCAGTTAATAATGTTTTAGAGGGGGATATTGAACTTTTGCTTATTTAGATTTAGAATTATGTTTCTTTAATGAGCCTAGTATGCCTTATTTTTATTGTCATTGTCACTCTTATGGACCACTCTAGAATTTAATCAGAAAAAGTAATCAGGTCACTGATTCAAAGTTTGCACACTTATCTCTACCCCTTCTTTTTTTTAAAAAAACTGAAATATTTTGGCCTGTAGTACCTCTCCTGTACTCTGTGATCATTCAAAGATAAATTATATTTATCATTTTTCCTCAATACTCATAGAAATAGTTTAAGTTGACCAGGTGACTTGAACTCAGCCATATCCTTTCTATTATCTTTTTTCCTCCTTCAGTATCAATTTTCTATCAGCCATGTTCATTTTACATTTTGCAATCCACAGATAATTTACCTAGGCAGAGAAAACAAAAAGAAAGGTGAATTTGGTAACTCTTTCTGCTTTCAGTTATCATCAAACTATCCATTCTGAGCAAGTGTTGGGCCTTCTTTAATACAGATATGTTCAAGTCACAGCAATTTGCGATAAAACAAGGCTTATCTAAAAGGCAAAAATGCTGACTATAAAGAACAAAAGTGACATCTCAATGACATTAACATTTGACCTATTTGGCTATGACTTATAATGGTAATACTTAGATTATTTAAAAGAAGAAGAAGAATGTTCTCCTGTAACTGATTTCTTTTGGTGTTTTTGATTTTTAGAGGCAGCCATTCCATTTTGATTGACCATCATTGGGGGATACGCTTTTATTTATCAAAAGATGTCAGACTTGCTTAGTCAAAGCCTTATGGACATGAGTCAGAGTAGCATAGACTTCAAACATATTAATTTGAAGGCTTAGATTTGGAAAGTAAGAATTTAAGAGAAAAAATGAAGACATAAAGATAATCATCAAAAGACACATCACCATTCTAATTGAGAATACTGAAGATTGTCAGTTGTTGAGAAATAGGATTGATAACCTCAAAATAACCTCAGCTTAGGAAATATCATAATGGGGGGGGGGCTTCAGAAGCTCTGGAGATAGTAGAACTGTTGAAATATTCTTTTTGTAGTAAATTATAGAGATATAAGGATTAAATGCCTTTGAACACATTCAACAGTGTTCTGTGGTATGCATTCCTTATTGGGAAGGTCAATTGTGAGTTGAGGCAAAATCTTAAGTTTATTTTTAAAGTATTAATAGGGTTCTTTTGTTTCCAACATATGGCAATTGTCACACTAAATTTCAACATTTGCCAGTTGTCATTCCCATACTAAGTTGTATCTGTTAATTTTTAGAAATACTAACATTATTAGTATTTGGTAAGGAAATGGAGTTTAAGGAAAGATATTTTCCATCTTTTGCACAGTAGGTGTTGTGGTAAGTATATGTATAATATATGTCCCTCTAAAACAGAAGTATTCCATGACAAGACAGTTTGACCATAAGGAAAACTTTAACAGAAGAAATAAATGTATCAAATGGTATTTCCATTATCATCTATTAATAATTTGTGGTAATAGTGTAAAGATTTCCTACCAAAGCATGCATGTTATATGTGCATGTAAATATACAAATGCATGTGTATTTACTCATTTATATGTGCATTTGTATATTTATGAGCACATATGACATTCATGCTTTATATTATAGATATTCACTTTTTGATTCAACAATTATTTCAGTAACTACAGAGTGAATGTGTGTATGTATATGTATATATATATATGTATTTAAGAAGTAAAAATTCACTTTCTAATCTACATGATAGATAAATGAGAAAATGTATATATACATATTTGTATATGTATATATATACATACATGTGTATTATAACTATTTAAATTGCTATTCTACTTTTAAAACCTATTTGAAGATTATCTCAACTCACAAGTAACCTCTCCCACTTGACAGGAATGTGAGCAAGTATTATGAATAATGTTCAAAGTAGTATATTCCTTATACTGTATTATCTGCTACAAAAGAAATATAAAAATAGTTTCTATCTCCACAGTCTCTGAAACTCCTCCAAGCTAAAATATATTGACTATATGTGTATATAAACATATACATCCATATATAGAGAAATAGATATGTAGTTATATAACTTTATCTATATATGGATCAATCTCTATTCATATATTTACATAGGAATCCATCTATATCAATCTATGCATATAAGAGAAACATATCTATCTCACATATCAATACCTGTATCAGCAAGTCATAGTGATAAATGGATAGTTGAAGAAATAGATGGATAAATGATAAGGACAGATGGATAGATAGATACATTTTTTTTAAAAGCTTAACACAAGTTTCTATGTTCTGATCTGCCTATTGTATAAGTAGGTAATTTCATTCAGAAGATGGAAAGAAAATTAGCAGAATAGTATTTTCTAAATAGAAAGCCCATTTTGGGTCATTTCTCTTTAATTGTTAACTCATCCCATCTTATTATTGAAAACTGTTAATTTAATCTAAATTGTCTATGGATGAAATTTGAAATAGGTAAACATCTGAAATCTATTAGGATGTAAGTTTGAATGATTTTTGTAGCTAAACTTTCAATAAAATCATATTTCTTGAAAGGTTTCTTATATGAGATGACTTAAGAATTGATTCCTGACATAAATACAAAATACAAGAATTCTATTACTAAAGGTATAAGACAAGACTGTCTAGGGCCTACTGTATAGGTCAAGGAAAATATACTGCAATATTTATGCTTCTTAGTTTAAACAAAATCTAGTAGTAGCTTTAAGATAGCAATTTGAAATTGAGCAATCTCCCTCCTACCAAAAATTTTACAGGGAGATTGAATGAAATAACTTTACATGGTAAAATTTCCAATGGAAATTTGTGGCTTGGGAAATAGTGAATGAAAAATGTCTTAATTACTTGGAAATGTAGTACATGTAAATTGCCATCTTAGTCTCTCAAAATTCGCTTCTCATTCTAGGTAGCTCCCTAAATATCAGATGCTCTTTGTCCCTTCAGGATGTAAGGGATTCCTAAGGGAATAGGATATATTCCTCCCACCCCACAGCTTCTGGTTAATCAGTTACATCAATTAGTCAAGCAGCTTAATTAGTAATTAAAAAGGTGTATTTACCAAAGTGGTTTAGTAAGAACAGTTAACACAAAACATAGCTCAGTAATCTGTGAAACACTTTCCTAAACAGTACATAGAGTTAAAGGGAAAAGTGTTCTTGAGTTTAAAGAATAAAGTAGCAAAAAAGTAACACAATCCATGCAAATCCCTTTATTGGAGTGCTGAATATGTTCATTTTTTGTACAATGTAACTTCCCCCCAATTATCAACCCTGGCTGCTGGCATCTTTGTTTAGTTTTAAAAGAGTCAAGAAGCATTTTACTAAGCATTTACTAAGTGCCAAACTCTGTGCTAGACCCTGGGATTTTAATTTGCTTTCCTTGGTTTATTCAATCTGTCCTTGACTTCCAAAGCAGATTCAAAACAGCTGTTAAGGGATGATGCCAGAGGGAAAACCAGGAGTACAAAATCTCCTAAATCCTTTGAAAATCATCAGGTCCTATTCTGATCAAGATTGTGTGAGGAGTGACAGGAAAAGGGGACTAAAATGTTTCCCAAAGCGTTAATCTCTTACTTGGCTTAAAGGTTACCCTCTCAAGAGGTTGGCTGAAATGTTCTCTTCTGATTTTCTGCCTGGTCAAACCCACATCCCCACTTGGCCATGATGTTATATAGTCCCAAAATGGTGTAACCACTTGCCTCAACCAATACAAATAGATTTCCTTTGTGTCTATAGAGTTGTCCAGTTCTTGCTCAGTCAAGAGGTACTATCATATATTAATATATCAGAGCTAAATGGAATGTAATAATTTTGTCACTTCTACAGAACAATAAATTGAAAGGACTCTAATTCTTTTTTTCAGCACTACTATACTTGTTTATCTTTATCTCTCTCTTCTCCTTTACTCTCAGGTTTGAGCATTTTCATGGCCCTAGCAACCTTTCTGATCTTTTCTTCCTTCCCATCCTTCCCTTCTCTCTTTCTGTGTATCTCTATCTCTTCTCTCATTGCCTATGTCTCTGAAGGATCTTCCAGCTTATTATCTTTGTTGATGTAGCAAGTTCATAAAATATTTGCCCTGCATTTCCAAAACAAAATGTGTATATTGGCGAGTGATGAAGGACACCATAAGAATTGACCTGGAAAAACTGGTGTAAGAGGAGAAATTTGTGAACTTCTGACTAAATTTATGGAGCAGTTAGATATCATGGTAGATAAAGTGCCAGACCTGGAGTCAGGAACACTCATCTTCCTGGGTTCCAATCCTGCTTCAGATACTTACTAGTTGTGTGATGCTAGGCAAATCACTTAATCCAGTTTGATTCAGCTTCCTCATCTATAAAATGAACCGGAGAAAGAAAGGGCAGTATTTTTTCCAAGAAAACACCAAATGAGATCACAAAGAGCCAGATACAATTAAAAAAAAATACTTTAATGACAACCAAATGCATGGGTAGGTATAAAACGTCCATTTAGCAAACAATGGGTCAACACTCTATCTCTTAATAAATATAATGTCCAGAAAATGAACACAATGACAAGAATCTATAAAGAAATGGACAGAATATCAAGGTAAATATTTAGAAAATGAACAGGAAGCAAGAGATTCATCCTATAGCCTAGTAGACAAGAGTACAGAAAACTTTCTAGAAAATGGACGGTGTTACCTTAAAAATATTTTAAATCCATAATAGTAAGAGAAATACAAATTTTAATAAAAAGATAAAATGGCAAAATCCATGTTGGTCAGATTATTGAATGATAGAAAGAAAATTGAACTGCTATTGAGGGAGTATATTGCTACAATGTTTTTGAAAAGTAATATGGAAAAATAAATAAAATTGCTTATACCCTTTGACCAAGTGATATAACTTCTAGGACTATAATAACTATGTTTTTATTTAAATAAATGTGTATACATAAATATATGTACAAAAATAGTCATAGTAACTTTATTCAGAATGGAAAAAAGTCAGAAAAATAGCATATGTCCAAAGATTGGGGAATTGCTGAATAGATTGTGATACACAAATGCAATAGAAGATTATTACAGAACAAGAATTATAAACATGAAGAATATAAGGAAGTATAAGAAATCATAGAAAGTGAAAAAGAATGAAGAAAAGTTTCAGAAGCATAATGTACACTGAGTTTAAAAAATCATGAAAATAAAAACAGTAAAAATACAAATACAAAAATGATCTAAAGGAATACAGAAGCAAAGGGACATTAAAATAATTTACATACATATATATGTATCCATGTAAGAATATGCTATTTGCATATTTAAATTTCTTCTGAAAGGAATGTGAAGTATGCTAAAAAAAGAGTCAAACTCTGGAGTCAGAGGTATGGAATTCAAACCCTGTTTTCCATGCTACTTATGTGTCTTGAGACTTTTCTGGCTTTTAGTTTTCTAATATGTAAAATAAGCAGGTTGAAATGATCATAAATATACCTTTCAACTTGAGCACTTCCATCCTTCGAAATTTCCCAGATCTTTTGAAAAGGGACAGGGAGGAAAATGGAAAGAGGATAAAACAAACAAGGAGGAAATATGAAGGAGGAAAATATAGTTAGCAAAATAATTGTGAAAAAATTTTGAAGCAAGTTTCTCTGATAAAGGTCTTATATCTCAAATATATAGGAAACTGAGTAAAATTTATAAAAAAAAATAATAATAAGTGCTATACCACAACTGATACATGATCAAAAGATGCAAACACTTGTGTTATATGAAGATAATGGAATATTATTGTTCTTTAAAAATGAACAAGCTGATTTTAAAAAGACCTGAACATATATTTAGATGAATTGATGCTGAATGAAATAAACAGACCACACACAATAAAACCAAGATTTGCAATGATCAGGTATGAAAGACTTGGTTCTTTTCAGTGGTTCAGTGAACCAAAACAATCCTAATAAACTTTGGATAGAAAATGTCATCTGCATCCAGAAAAAGAACTATGGAGATTGAATATAAATCAACACATGCTATATTCACTTTTTTATTGTTATTGTTTTTTTTTTTTTCCTATCCTGTGGTTTTTCCCTTTTGTTCTGATTGTTCTCTCCCAACATTATTCATAAAGAAATGTGTGTTTATAAAGTAAATATACACGTATAATCTGAAAAAATAAAACAATTAATAAAGAAAAATATATGAAGTCAGCTTTCAGGTAAAATAATCAAAGTTATTTATAGCTATATATATATATATATATATATATATTTAAATGCTCTAAATCACTAGTGATTAAAGAAATGCAAATTAAACAATTCTTAGATACCACCTCATATCTATTAGATTGATTAATAACACAGAAAAGGCAAATGGCAAATGTTGGAGGAGGTGTGGGGAAAATGAAATGTCAATATCCTGTTGGTAAGGTTGTAAATTGATTCATAGTATATAATTTGGAACTATACCCAAAGGCATGTATACCCTTTGACCTAGCAATACCAGTATTATGTCTATATTGGAAATGAGATTTAAAAAAAAAAAAAAAGGATCCATATGTACAAAAATATTTACTGTTGACAAAGAATTAGAAATTGCCCTTTAATTGGGGAATAGTTAAAAGAATTGTGGTATATTGTGAAGCAATACTATTGTGCTACAATAAATGGTGAGCAAGATGCTTCAGAAAAACTGGAAAAAATGTACATGAACTGATGCAAAATGAAATGAGTGTAACCAGAAGAACATTGTATACAGTAAAGAAGATATTGTGATGATCAACTATGAATGACTTATCTCTTGTCAACAATTCGATGATCAAAGACAACTCTAAAGGATTTAGGATGAAAAATGTTATGCATCCCCAGAAAAAGAATTGGTGAAGTCTGAGTAGAAATCAAGCATATTTCCAAACTTTTTTTAAATTTTTCTTTGTTTTTTTTTTTTTGGGGGGGGGATGAGGGCATCTATATTTTCTTTAAACATGACTAAGTTGGACATATTTTTGCATGACTACATATGTATAGTCTCTATCAAACTACATGCCTTCTCAAGGAAGGAAGCAGGAAGTAAGGGAGAGAATTTGGAAATCCATTAAAAAAAAAAAAACTAAAGTTAAAAATTGTTTTACATGCAATTGGGGGGAAATAAAGTACTAAATAGAAAGTGGGGAAAAAAACTTCTCTGCAATTCTCATCTGCAACATAAGAATAAAATATTACTGGCACCAAAGTAGTCAAGGTACTTGACTATGATCTCATAGTCATAGGAAAATAGATTTTTATCTGGAAGAGACCTTTGAACTTACCAGTTCATCCTTCTCCTAATTTTAAAGAAAGAAGACAAGCAGGAAACTAAGGACCAGAGAAGCTTTATATTTTGTCAAAAGTTACAGAGCTAAATTGGGATTTGAATGCAGAACCTCTGATTTCAAATGCAGCACTATACTATCACTTGATGCTTTTCATGTAGTATATATACCAAAGGCAGAAATTGATCATGATTCTTTCCAGTTCTAAAACCAATCCTCTATTGACTCAACTACATTGCCTCTCAAATTATATATTCATGTTTTTAAATGTAAATATTTAAGCTTATATTTTATGTTTGATCTCATTTTATTTATTGTTTTTTGTTGCTTTTGCTAAGTTTAGACCAAAAATAATAATAAAACATCAGGTGTTAGAAAATGTCCTTTAAATATTATAAGAGGTTAAATCTAAGATATTGAATAAGTCAAAATAAAATTAATTCCTAGAATATAAAGAATCCATGTTCAAGTATTCTTAATCTATGGAAGGTTCTCCCTCTTACCAATCTTAACACATCCTGGTCCAGTTCTTCTTTAGTCATCAAGGATTCTTCTCTACTAGCTTTTCTAATGCCATTCTATGTTTGAATTACCAGGATAGAAACAAGGCATTCTACAGTCCTGAAAGTTTGGAATATTTTCAAACAGGCTGTGTGTTCAGTCATGTATGGCAGGAGTATTAAATAAATAGGTAGATAAATAGATAGACACACAGACAGACAGAAAAATAGGTAGATAGAAACAGACATATAGACAGATAGATAACTCAATACCAACAGATAGGTATCTTCATTTCAGTATCGTTCCCTTTGTAATCCTGTGTCTATTACTATTATTGCATACATTGAAAATCATTATTATGAGGAGTTCATAGATTTCACCAAATTGATAGACAAATCCATGACACAGAAAAAGTTTAAAACCTCTGGTGTATGGGACTTTCTTCATCAACATAGAGGTACAAGTCATTTCTGTCTCTGGAGATAAGTCCAATGATTAGATCTAAGAAGGAATATAGAGATCATGTATTACCACTATTTTCTACATGGGCAGACTGAATTATAGATAGGTTCAGTGACTTGAAAAAGCAATAAATGAACAGAGCAAGGATTTAAGCTCAGACAATAGCACCCCAAAGCCAATTTTTTTTTTCAGCAACATCTCAAAAGTCCTGAACACACAGCTAGCTACCAACCCCCAGATTCAAAACTTGAGCCACAGTCCAAAGTAAGGACTTAATAATACTCACTGATTAATTGTTGCCTAATATCTGGATGACAAAGTGGCTTGAGTATTAGGTTTGGAGTCAGAAAGAGGTGAGTTTGAATGTTTTCAGACACTAGCTGTGTGACTCTAGGCAAATTACTTAACTTTTATCTGTCTCATCTGTAAAAATGGATAGCATCTATGTCCTAGGGTTATTCTAAAGATTAAATGAGATATGTGCAAAGCAACTAACAGGGTAGGTACTTAATAAAAGCTAATACTTATATAGCACTTTATGTGTATCAGACTATTATTTTATTTGATCCCACAACAATTATATGAAGTAGGTTCCAAATGTTCCTATGGATTATTTGTTCCTGACCGGTGGTAGTCTTCCAAACTCTTATTGGTCTGATCAGCCACAGTCAAACACACTATATGGAGTGATGTCATTTTGGTCCTCTTGTAGCACAAGATTTTACATATCTTACAGATAAGCAAGCCGGGGCAGACAGTAGTTAAATGATGTGTCCAACTTCACACATAAGTATCTGAGGTGACATTTGAACTGGATATTTCCTGACTACAAACCCAGTACTCTATAGCTGCGTTCTCATAAATGCTTACTCTTTTACCCTTTTTGTCTCTCCCTATCTTCCAAGCCCAGCACTCTGTCTGTACCCTGATACAAAGAGTTTTAATATCCTTTCTGTCTCTCTCTGTCTCTGTCTCTCTATGTATGTCTCTGTCTCTGTGTGTCTTTGTCTTTGTCTCTATCTCTCTGTCTAGTTGTCTGTCTGTGTCTATCTCTTTCTATTTGTCTCGGATTCTCTTTCTCTCTATGTCTCTGCTTCTCTCTGTGTCTCTTTGTTTCTATCTGTCTCTGTGTTTGTCTCTCTTCAGCTTTGTCTTTCTCTCTCTCTCTCTCTCTCTCTCTCTCTCTCTCTCTTCAACTTTGTCTTTCTCTCTCTCTCTTCAGCTTTGTCTTTCTCTCTCTCTTCAGCTTTGTCTCTCTCTCTCTCTCTCTCTCTCTCTCTCTCTCTGCTCTCTCTCTCTCTCTCTCTCTCTCTCTCTCTCTCTCTCTCTGCCTCTCTCTCTCTCTCTCTCTCTCTCTCTCTCTTCAGCTTTGTCTTTCTCTCTCTCTCTTTCTCTTCAACTTTGTCTTTCTCTCTCTCTCTCTTCAACTTTGTCTTTCTCTCTCTCTCTCTCTTCAGCTTTGTCTTTCTCTCTCTCTCTTTCTCTTCAACTTTGTCTTTCTCTCTCTCTCTCTTCAACTTTGTCTTTCTCTCTCTCTCTCTCTTCAGCTTTGTCTTTCTCTCTCTCTCTCTTCAGCTTTGTCTCTCTCTCTCTCTCTCTCTCTCTCTCTCTCTCTCTCTCTCTCTCTCTCTCTCTGCCTCTCTGTATCTGTCCTTCTGTTCTCTCTGTGTCTCTGGGTATCTCTCTCCTTCTGTCTCTTCCTCTCTGTCTCTATCTCTGTCTCTGTCTGACTCTCTTAGTTTCTCTGTCTGTGTCTCTCTCTCTTTCACAAACACACGCAAATACATATATTTCTTTATATGTAATTCAAGTGAGAAAAACAGATAACTTCTATGTAAAAAAAAGCAGCTAAGTAGTGCAATGATTAGAGCAGTTATCCTAGGAGTCAGAAAAACTCATTTCCCTGAATCTAAATCTGACCTTAGATACTTACTAGCTCTGTGACTCTGGGCAAGTCTTTTAACCCTATTGCTCTCAATTTCCTCATCTGTAAAATGAACTGGAGAAGGTAATTGCAAACCAATCCAGTATCCCTGCCAAATGGGATCATGAAGACTCATAAAAGATTGGAAAAATAACGTTAACTGTTAAAAAAACAAAAACAAAAAATATATATATATATATACACACACATGCACACACACACAATTTATAGGTATGTATATATATACATACAAGCATTTACACTACCTATTGACACACACATGAATATTTGTATATATGAAATTTAATAGACAGATAGCATTTGGATATACACAGATGTACATACATATATGCCTATACATACATGTATATGTCCATATATCTATATATGTGTGTGTGCCTGGTATGTGCATATATATCTATATGTAATTCAGGGTGGAAAAAAAAAAAACAACCTGTTAGTATTGTGCAGCATGAAAGCCACTAGAGGTTCCTCTGATCTATTTTATACAGTAATAGTACAGACAGTGCCAGAGGTGGCTGTTTGTATTAATATTTATATACAATCTTTAATTGCATGATGAATCAATAAAGAAGTTTGTCACATAGAAAAAAAAATTTCTAAAGACAGTCTTGTTTTCCAAAAGTCTAATGCACAAACCATTGTAACAGATGCAAAAGATTGGTGCTCTGATAATTCCATTTAGCCTAGTAGTAAAAGGAGAAATAAAGAATGATAGACACATGCCTCTCCTACCACTTCACTATCCCCATCATCCGGAATTTAATGTCCAGAGCACTCCCTGACTCATTTCAGCCCATATGCCTCTATCCACTTTATATTTAAAGCCTAAATATTTTATTCTCAAATTAGGGGTAGTCAATCCAAGTGGTTTTCCGGCTCCCAAGATGAAATGTTCTCTCATGTGCCAGAACCATTTCTAAAATCACCTACCAGCTTCCCAGGAGACACCTAAGAACCAGATGTAGTAGGCTGAAAAAGTACTTACATATCATTAGAACGCATGAGATACATGTGCTCACAAAAGCCATCCAAAAAGTAGATAAAATAAAGATGGAACTCTATGGATCATGCACATGAAATTTGAGAAAAGAAGGGGAAAAAGTGATAGGTATTTTACGGAAGAGAATGGTCAAGACTTTCTTTGATTTAGGGAGATCCTAGATAAGGAAAAGTCCTTTCTACCCATGAAGAAATAATACCTCCTAGATTATAATAATCTTAGTGAATTGCCTGAAGCACTGAGAGGTTAAATAGCTTGCATGGAATCATACAACTCATAAGTACCCAGGTCTCCCTGGCTTGAAGAACAGCTCTCTATCCACTGTGCTGTACTCACGAAACATCAGTCCCAACCTCTAAATTAGACACACTTCTTCATTTTGTTTTTGGAATGGGTATCTTGTTTTTGCGTTGATGGGGCTCTATCAATGATTGAGGCATGCTATGACTATTCATTACTTGCTATAGCTCAATCTGGCAATGTGTGAATATGTATGAAGGCTGCTTCATTTTTTTTTTTTTTGATTGGCTCCGATCCTGGGAGCCTTAATAAGCTGAAGGTATACACCAGATTTGCACTCTTAGGAAGCAGGGTAGCATACCAAACATGGAACAGACTTGGACTATTTTCAGTAAAGAGGCACCTTGGTGCATTAAAACTTGGAAGAGTATGTGTAGCCCCCAGGCTGCTCTCTTCTAAAGGATGGTCTTTTTGAAATCCTGCCCTGCCTTTCAGAAATATGATGATCTCAATTTTACATGTAAGAACACAAAAGAAGAGAAGCAGGAGATTGGATCATCAATGGAGAGAAAGGTTTTTTATCCTCTAGAGAAATGTCATTGAATCACTAGATTCATGTCTCTAGTTTTTTAAAAAATGACCCATTTTGACAAAGTTTGAAAGAATGCTTATTCTTTAGGAATATGTGGAGGGGGGAGACAAGATATTGATAACAATAACCACATGAATATTTATAAAGTGAAGGCAAACAGTATATGTCTGAAAAACTGAACCAATATTTTCTATATAATAAACATTAACCTCAAAATCAGGTAAAATGAATAGGAAAAAAGTACAGTTCCTTTTAGTGAAGTTCATTTTAACATAATTATTATATGTTTATATAAATATACATGCACATATATGCATATATATACATACATTTTATATATAAATATAAATATATATGTGTATATATATATATATATATATATGTGTGTGTGTGTGTGTGTGTGTGTGTGTGTGTGTGTATCAATGTGTTAGAGATTTAGGCTTTGTTATTATGGGAAAAATCTTTCAGTGTGTAAATTTCTTCCATCTGATACAAAAACTACTAATAGCTTGTATTTATATAGAGCTTTAAGGCATGTAAAAAGTTTTACACTCACTATATCTTGTGCTCGTCCCAATAAGTCTATGAGATAGGTGCTTTATGTCTATCTGAAAAATGAAGAAATTGAAATTGAGATTAATAGGCATTGCCCAAGACTGTACATAGTAAGTATCTGAGAAAGGATTTTAATTCAAATCTTGTCTCCCAGTCCAGCACTCTCTTCACTCATTTATTTACCTACATTATACATTTAGAAATCTATTTAAAGCTCCAAATGGTTCAATGACTTAGCCATAGTCGCAAAGCTGATGTCAGTGCCAACTTTAGCATTCTGTACACTGTAATTCAGATTTGTGTGTATATATATAAATTCACATTATATACACAGGTATAGAATGTATTTTGGAGGCGAGTACTGGAGATATTAGTAAATGAACCTCTCTCTCTCTCTCTCTCTCTTTCTCTCTCTCTCTCTCTCTCTCTCTCTCTCTCTCTCTCTCTCTCTATATATATATATATATATATATATATATATATATATATATACATATATGCATATATATGTATATATATACATATATATGCAAATATATTTCCATGGGTCTAAATTTTTCTAAGATAGTGGCTAGCCAAACAATACTTTTCCCACATCCCTCATCCCATCTCTCTGTCTCTGTGTCTCTCTCTCTCTCTGTTCCTCTCTCAATCTGTCTCCCCCCACATACATATATGCATGTGTATATATACAGATATGTATTTATGTATATATATATATATTTTTTTTAATTTCTTATGTTATTGATGTTGGGAGCACACTGATGAGAAGATCATCTCCACAGTTTTAACTAGATCAGGGCTTTTAAAACTTTTTTCCACTCTCAATTCCTTTTCCTCCAAAAAACTTTTATGTGACCTTTTATATGTAGGTATATAAAATAGGTATAAAAATCAAACATTTACTGAATAAATTATAATTTCATGCCCCCACATTTAGTTACGAGATGCTATATGGGGTTACAAATCACAATTTAAGAAACTGGGATTTAGTTCAGCAATGTTTTTCCACACATAATCATAGAAAGTTTTCTGGGATCCAGAGCAATCAAATGATTTGTCTACACAATCATTAGTTTTCAGAGATAAGACTAAACTTGAATGCAGCCTTTCTGACCACAAGGCTAGCTCTTTTACCAATAGCCATTACGCCTCACTGACCCATATGCTTATCTAATATTGTTCATGTCAAAGAGGGCAATCGCATTGGCAAAAGGCCAGATTCACTATCCATGAGGCTTATTTTAAGGAAATTATAACATTTTTCCTTAAGAAAACCTGAAGCTATGAATGGTAAGTCCTCTTAGTCACTGAGAAGACAAGAGTAGAAAGAATGTGAGACAATTGCCAAGAGACAAATTTAGTTTCTTGGAAGGAAAAACCACCTGACACTTAAAAATTACTTTCTGTCAAAGTAAAATGAATTGCATCAGGAAGGTGTGGGTTTCCCTACCCTGGAGGTCATCAAGCCAAAACTAGATGGCCATTCCTTTGGGTTATTGTAGAATGGATAGATATCATGGTAAACATTAGGATTTGTGGCTGTGTGAGTAGAAATTAAAAAGTGAGGAGACACTGACTGCCATCATAGAATTGTCAATCAGAACTGTTTAAGCAAATTGTTGATTTAAAAAATTAGAAATGGGTAGAAGCCCAGTAACTGACATTGAGTATAATTCTTTAAGAGTTAAAGACAAGCAGTCTTTAACAGCAGTTAAGACAAGGATGCCAAAATATCTAAGAATCACTTAATGAATATTTGACCTCTTTAGTAAGCCCCATGAAATATGGCAGATAGTAGCAACACAAATTGAAAGAATACATTTAATTTGAAAACACTGTTAAGGAGAATGACAGAAGATTCTAAGTTGTATAAGCTCTTAAAATAGGAAAAAAGCAATTGAAGTGGGGCAGCTAGGTGGTGCAGTGGATAGAACACCAGCCCTGAAGTCAGGAGAGTCTGAGTGTCAGACACTTAACACTTTCTATCTGTGTGATCCTGGGAAAGACACTTAACCCCAATTGCCTCAGAAAAAAAAAAAAAAAAAAAAAGGAGCAATCGAAGAGGAATGGGACTTCAGAGAGCTTAGTGTGGTATTCAACTATTCCTTATCACCCATTAAACATTTGTAGATTTGGATTCCATCACTTCAGTTAATGCCATGCTCTAAAAAGAATAGCAATGATAATTGGGAGTATGAAGTTGGGAAGAAAACCTGGACCAACAAGAGCCTGCTCATAGACATAGTTAAGCAACAGAGAGCCTAGAGTGTGGGACCTGGGCTCAGGAAAACTTGACTTTGAATCCTGGCTAAGAACCTTTTGATTGATGTGTAACCCTGGAAAAGTGACTGGAATTTCTGAGTCTCACGGTTTTCATCTGCAAAATGGGGATAATAGTTGTATCTTCCTCCTAAAGATTGAAAATATAATAGATTAAGTATTTTGTAAAACTTAAACCATTGTATAAAGCTCAGCAGCAGCAGCAGCAACCACAGCATCCAGTAAAAATGGACTAGCCAGTTAAGTTCAGAGGAGTGCATTGCTAAATGTTTGATGAATCAATGATTCTTAATTCTTCACAGTAATTCACTTAAAAAGTTTAATAATTCATGAGTCTATCAGAATTAGAAGACAGTTTCCTTTTAGATGAATTCATAGGTTGCAATGATAATTTACATTTAAGAAATAGACAGAAAGACATCAACCAGATCATGTGTTTTGAGAAAAGATGGTCCCCACGTTTGGGTTGCCATATGTTGTGTCTGGATCCTCTCTGGAGGATCTTGGGACCAGTCTGAGTTCTTGGTCTTAGAAGAGGAGTGATGAGATAAGACTCACATGGATGAACAAACATAGAGTCTGTTTATTCCAAATTATCTTAGCCTTATATACCCTAATACCCTTATATAACCAAAGCAACACTGCACATGTGCTAATTATATACTGTGCATGTGGGACCACATAAACAACTTGCTATTGTATGTAGTTTGCCATCTGGTATCACTCTGCTTCAATCACAATACAGGTTGTCACTGCCCCCCTGATTTCTCAGGGAAGTAGAGTGCCCTTAGAAGTGATGGGGAGCCAAACCAGACATTGTTAGCAGCTTCCCTCTGGGCTGAAGGGTCTTATATTTCACCCAGAGTTCCCCCACTGTTTGCCCTCTACAGATGGTAAGATAGTGAAGAGACCACTAAGAGTTGGATATTCCATACACTGTACTAGTGCCCACAAAATATCAGAACTAAGAAGAATGTGCCTAGTCAATGATTTAGAAATAGATTATTGAGAAGATCTTTTGGGAGAAAATCCTATGGGGAAAGAACTGCCAAACCTCACCAACTTAAAACTGAAAACTGAGAATGTAGCAGACAGGCATCCCTAAAGTAGCAAAACACCTCCAGAAAGAGACAAGAGGTAGCATGTGCCAGGTAAGGCAACTTGCCTCATCTCCTCCAATATTACCACTTTGGCAGGTCCCCTCAAACTATGATGGGGACCAGACCCTGAACCTAAGAGGCGTAAGACAAGTGACATCAAAAAAGAACATTAAAGAAGATGTATTAATGTCTCTTTGCCTCTAAACCCTAAGAACCATGACATTTTTCCATCTGACATGAAGTTAAAATCTTCAATATTAATTGGCTCTCCCTTTGGAATGTGAGAGCATGGGCTGTCTTATTTTTGTATT
Source organism: Sminthopsis crassicaudata (assembly GCF_048593235.1). NCBI lineage: Eukaryota > Metazoa > Chordata > Mammalia > Dasyuromorphia > Dasyuridae > Sminthopsis > Sminthopsis crassicaudata. Next base: position 719,338,933 of record NC_133617.1, read on the forward strand.
TGTATCCCCAGTGCTTCATGTGGCACTGTGTAACTACCAAGTGCTTAATAAAAAGGTTCATTCATTCATCTATTCATTTATGAAGAAATTATAGAAAGTTATATAGAGAAAAAACTGCACAAGAAGGGAAGTATGAACAGATTGTGATTGACATTGGCAGAGGTCATAATAAAGTCAATAAGTTAATATACTGACTAAAGTAATAAAATAAGCAATTCCCATGGAATGAGGAGGTGATCTAATCAATTAAATTAAATGGGAATAAGATCAGGAACTTGTGTAAAATATTCATTTAAAAACAATAAAATTTTAAATGAAATTATAAGCAAACTTTTCCCTTGAAAGCCCCAATTTATACATCTAAAGTTGAAATACAATTCAATAACTTTGTAAGTTACCAGAAAGGCTGAAATCAATTTGATCATTACATTATATTTTCTTTACAACATATGAAGAATCCATAGACTTTAGTGTACATTACTATAACTGCTTGGATACCTTAGGGTACCATTTTGCCTCCTTATGGAAATACCTGGAAAACATTTCTAATTAACTGCTTTGCTTTTATAGTGTAGAGCTTGGTACCACATGAGATGTCACAGTTGATCTACTATTTTCTATCTCACCCATTTCCCCTCTACCTAGTTTGAGGTCATAATCAACTCAAGCAAAATGTCCAATTAAGATTATTTCCATGAATGTAACCTTCCCCTGCTTGATTCTAGTGTCCATTATCGTCTGCTGATTTACAGTACTCTATAGTTTATTAGAGACCTCTGACTTGAAAAGGTAAAGAGGGTTTTTTTTTTTTTTTCCTGCCAGTCCAGCATTTGTATTGCTGTGAACAATCAACTTTTTTCTTTCTTTTTTTTTTCTTTTTTTTTTTTTTTTTTCAGATCACACACAAATTTGCATTGTAGATTTGTCATCTAATGCTTCACTTAACCTACCTATTTCTCAGGTACCTATCATTAGCCTAATGTTCTTTTATAATTGCATTCTGCCATTGATTCACACCATTCATTTTTGTGTGTGTATGTGTGTGTGAGCTGAGATGTCAAGTACATAGGGGAAATACTGGGGGTTTTATTTCTTGAACTTGGATGCCTGTTTTGAAATCATGCATGCCTGAGTGTTATGACCTGCATGTCAACTAATTAGCTGAAGTTAAACATAGGCTTAATTGTTTCAGGCCCTAAAATGTCTGCAAGAGAATATGGTTACTATATCAGTAGATTAATTACTTGATTGATTGCACCAATGACCAAGTCTTCCCCTATAGTTACCCTTCCAATGATTATGTTCATTTTCCTAAATGGTTTGTGGATGATTTATAGTCATTTCAAATAATTTTTAATCACATCTTTAATCTACAGATTTGCACTTTAAAATTTCACCTGCATTGCTGCAGAAATACTTACTAAAAGAAAGTGTTCCTAGAAAAAGCAATTTTCTATAATGGAGAACCTATAATCTTAGATAGAATCAAGAAAAAGAATAGTAATCTATTCTCCATTACCCTAGACATTAAAAAAGAAAAGAAAAGAAAAAAAAAATAAAACAACCTCAAGCAAGGAGTGCTAAGAATACCCATGACTAAAAATCCTTTGGGTTTACTTAAGGAATATAGATCTTAACATTATAGAATACTACTCAATTGTAATTATCCCCCCACTATCTCCTCCTTTAGTTCAATTTCTTATAAAAAGGAAGCCCTACTCCTTTCCCAGGCCAATGCACATAAATGCATTCTTGATCCCATCCTCTTCCATCTTCTGTAGCAGATGGTTCCATTATCATCTCCTCTCACTAGTCTTTAATCTTTCTCTCTTGACTAGTTCTACATTTTAAAATCTCTCTAGTTATAAAATCCTCAGTAGATCTCTAGGAGATAGCATCATAGTTTTCCTCCTTTTCTTAACTAGTTTCTTTGAGAAAGTTGTCTTCATTCAGGGCTTATACTTCCTCTCCTCTTACTCCCTTATAAATCTTCTAAAATATAGCTTTTAACTTTATAACTCAAATGAAACTTTTCTTTCCTAAATTACTAATAATAGTGATGTGTGTGTGCATGTGTGTGTGTGTGTGTGTGTGTGTGTGTGTGTGTGTGTGTGTGTTCATGGAGGCTATGAGGATTGTGATTCACTTAAAATAATATAGCTAATGAGTATCTGAGATCAGATTTGAACTCAGGTTCTCTTGTCTCTATATCCAGTGCCCTATTCACTATGCTATCTAGCTATCCTTAATGATTTCTTAATTGAAAAATCTCATGATCTTTTCTTATTCCTCATCCTTTTTCACCTCTCAGAGGATTTAACACCATTCCCTACCTTTTATTCCTAGAGTCTCTCTCTCTCTCTCTCTCTCTCTCTCTCTCTCTCTCTCTCTCTCTCTCTCTCTATGGATTTTCATTCCATTACTCGTTGCTGGTTCTCCTCCTAAATCCTTGTCCATCTCCTTTTCTTGATTTTAAAAGCTATGTCATGGCAACTAAATATCAATATTCTTCAAAGTTCTGTCCTATACCTTTATTTTCATTGTCTTTTTTTCAATTCTTTCAGTCATGTTTGATTCTTTGTGCCCCCCTTTGGAAATTTCTTGGTAAAATATTGGAATTGTTTACTATTTCCTTCTCCAGCTCATTTAACATATAAGGAAACTGAGGGCTTTTGCTATGGAGTAAGTTGGCTGACTCAATTAGTAAGTCTTGGAGGATAGATTTGAACTCAGGAAGATGTTTTCCTAACTTCAAACTAGGCATTCTATCCTTTGTGCCACTTAGCAGCCCTATAAAAATATATTATGTGTGTATGCATATATATATGTATATATATACATGCACACATATTTTTGTATATCTCCCATTCTATCTCCCTTCTAAAACCCAGTCCCACATCAAAAATGAAAATTATTAATTTCTAACTAGAATCCCATTTTATTTCAAGTTCAACATTTTATTTTTTCTTTTTTTCTTTCTTTTTCTTTCTTTTTTCTTTCTTTCTTTCTTTTTTTTTTTTTTTGTTGTTGTTGTTGTTGTTGTTGAGACATTGGGGTTAAGTGACTTGCTCAGAGTCACACAGCTAAGAAGTATTGTGTTTGAGGTCAAATTTGAACTCAGTACCTCCTGATTTAATGGCTAGTACTCTATCCATTGCACCACCTAGCTGCCCTATCATGTTCAATATTTTCAAAACAAAATCATAAAACCTTAAAATTAAAAGGGTGGCCATCCATCAAATTCAAATTTTCACAAAAGAGATCTTCAATTCTAGTCTAGTTTCTGCATGAAGACCTCCAGAAAGGGAGAACCCCTTATTTTTCAAAGCAATAAATCCACTTCAGATTGCTAGGACTCTTTTCCCCTTCCGTTGAGTTTAAATTGGCAACTTCTCTGTATCCTAAAGAGATCATAAAAGAGTGAAAAAGACTCACATGTGCAAAAATATTTGTAGCAGCCCTTTTCATAGTGTCAAGGAACTAGAAACTAATTGGATGCTTATCAGTTGTGGAATGACTGAATAAGTTATGTTATATGAATGTAATGTAATGTGAATGAAAATATGATATATAAATGAATGTAAGAAATGATGAGTAGGCTAATTTCAAAAAAACCTGTAAAGGTTTGCATAGACTAATAATAAGTAAAGTGAATAGAACCAAGAGAACATCGTACACAGTAACAAGATTATGTGATGATCAACTGGATGGATTCTTCTCAACAATGAGGTGATTCAAGGAAATTTCAACAGACTTGTGATAGAAAGTGCCATCTTTAACCAGGGAGACTGAATGTGGATCAAAGCATGGTCTTTTCACTGCTTTGTTGTTGTTTTTTTCCTTTCTTGTTTTTTTTTTTTTTCCTCCCTCTTGATCTGATTATGTTTAGAAGAATTACATGTTTAATCTATATCAGATTGTTTGCTGTCTTGTGGAGGTGAGAGCAGAAGGAGGAGAAAAATTTGGAATCCAAGATTTTGCAAAGGTGAACATTGAAAACTATTTTTTCATATATTTGGGAAAATATTATTACAGTAAAAAAAATTACATAAAAATTATTATAGTAAAAAAAGATTACAGAGAAAAAAAGCAAATGCATAAATAAATAAATGAGTGAATGAATGACTAAATAAATGAGTGACTAAATAAATAAATTAAAAGATAGATAGATAGATAGAAAAATTGGCATCCTTGCAACTTCTAGCCATTACTCCTGATTTGGCCCTGAATATTTTAGATAGAATGAATAGAACCTGAGTTCCAAGTGACTATTCTTCAAATACTTGAAAATAATTATGCTCCTCCCTCCCATTCCTCAGGGCCTTCTGTTACATAGGTTAACTATACCTAATTCCTTTAGCTTATCCCCATAGGACATGGACTCCAAGTCCTTATCTTTTCTTCCAAATCTCCTCTTCTTGTGAATTCTCCTATTGCATATGGATATGTCCATTGTTTTAGTGACTTCACAGACAATATTGGATTCCTCACTCTCAATCTGTCCCACCCATCTAGTAAATAGTCACATCCTCTTATTTTTATTTTTAGAATTTTTCTGTTTGTTTCTTGTCATTCACCTGAATTGATATTCTTTTAAGCCCTTAACCACCTTATACAGCCCCTTAATTTATCTCCCAACCTCCAGTCTCTTTTTACTCTAACCCATTCTGTTCTTAGCTGCCAAATGAATCTTGCTAAGAAAAAAAAAAAAAAAAAAGTTCTGATCCAGATACTCCCTTACTCAATGAACTCCAGTGACACCCTATTACATCTTGAATCAAACATAACTTCCTCTGGTTGGCATGTAAATCTCTTCACAACCTGTGTTCATCAAACATTCATTCTTGAACATTGCTTGCTACATCCCCTGATTAACTGTCTATGCTCCTGGGGGAATGAGTCTAGAGAGAGGCACAAGGATAGGTGGTCATTTCAGAAGGTAATTGCTGCTGCTCATTCCACTCCTTGACGGCTGTGTTCTCCTTGTGTGGGCCAAGTCAACTACATCTAGACATAATTGCCTATTGCTCTTCAGACATGACACTCCATGTTTAGAATATTCTCTCTCTCCTCCTTTCCACATATTAAGGCACAATGAATAGAGTGTGGGACTTGAAGTTAAGAAAATCTGAACAGGAATCTTTTCTCAGATAGTCAATAACTATGGACTTAGGCAAGTCATTCAAATCTCTCTGTCTCGATTTTCTCTTCTGCAAAATATAGAGACTAAGAGCACTTACCTGGTGGGATTATTGTAAGGATCAAGTAAATTAAAATAGGTGTTTTATTTTTGCAAACCCTATTTCCCTTCAAAAGTCAGTTCATGGCAACTTCCTTAAGAGACTTTTCCTGACCATCCCTATCCAAATGTTAATTCCCTCCTGCCTGAGGTTGTATTCTATCAATTTTGTAGGTATCTTATAAACCCCTCTATGTGTGCAAGGACACTTCTTTTGATAGAGCTGTCTCATTTCATCATTGTGTTTTCCTTCTCCCTCCTCTTCAGCCCTTAGCAAAGTTCCTATCACATAAAATGCACCCAATAAATGCTCCTTGATTGATTCTTCTTATTCTGAATTAGAGGAATACATTTATTTTATCTCTGTCTATATCTAATTTTCCAAAAATGATTTTTAGTACCTCAATAGTATAGTGAAAACAGATGGACTGATAGTAAAATTCTCTCCATTATAATAAAACTTACTTCTCTGAAACTTTTAAGATTTAGAATGAGAACCGATCTAATGCAGTATCTCCATGGTACAAGTGGGGAAACTGAGGCTCAGAAACATAAATTACTTTGACAGTAGCAGATAAATGACAGTTAAAAAGATTCAAATCCAGGACATTTTACTCTACTGCTCTCTTTCTGATGTAACATGTCACTATCCAAACCCAGCAGTCATTTTAAACTGCTTCCTTTTGATAATGATATGACAACATCAAAGGCAATTTTCATTTTGCCACCTTGTTATCTAAACTTCAGTTATCATATAAACCCTTCATATGGTTTTAAAGATGGAAAAGAATTCATGTGACTTATTAGCCCTAGGCTGAATGATTTGAGTCTAAAATTATCACTCAAGGTTGACAATTAATAGTTAATGATAAGAAAATATATTTGACTTGGTCTAGATAAAGAAATTTAACCTAATCTCTTGGAAAAGAAACTGAGATCCAGAGAATTGGTCAGCACCTAGGTTTATCCTGTTTAAGGTCATTAAAGAAAAAGGAGGGCCTGGGGGCAGAAAAGAATAAAATATAAAACAACTCCTGTTTCTCACCATCTATCCTTTTTTTAGGATATAAGTGACCACACTGATTTAAATAGCTATAAATGTCAAAAATGCTCTTTGTCAAAATACCCTGCAGTTTCATGATAATCCTAAAACAGCTTCAAAATCAGCATGAAATATATTCTATTTGCTCAGTGGTGAGTTGATTTTTTTTTTTTTTTTTTTTTTTGGATGAGGGAAGACTGTGTGGAATCTTCTTGGATTAGCACAGTTTGTTTCAACTACTACAATTTCCATACTAGTAATTTATGTGATCCTAGCTCCACTCTTCTCTCTCTCTCTCTCTCTCTCTCTCTCTCTCTCTCTCTCTCTCTCTCTCTCTCTCCTCTCTCTCTCTCTCTCTCTCTCTCTCTCTCTCTCTCTCTCTCTCTCTCTCTCCTCTCTCTCTCTCTCTCTCTCTCTCTCTCTCTCTCTCTCTCTCTCTCTCTCTCTCTCACACACACACACACACACACACACACACGCGCGCGAACACACACATACACACGCGCGCGAACACACACATACACACACGCAGAGCAGCGACTGGATAATCTCAGCATTCTTGATGATCAAGACAACTAGTATCTCTCCATTCCCATTTTGGGAGGGGCAGATCTCTCTCTTGTTTTACATCCATAGCCCTCTTTTCCTCCACCCTCTTTGTTAACACTTTAGCTAAACTCATTTCAGGATTACAGAGCATGTCAGTGTGGCACATACAGATTGAGCATATTTGTATCACCAATAAAATCACTACTGTCAAGAAAAATTAGCATCATAATAACTTTTTAAACAGAAATATCATATAAATATGTAAGGCATGTTTTCAACATTTTAGCATAAGAAAAATTTTCATCTTCATTCCAAGAAGATCTAGTGCTCTTCCGGAAGACATTTTAACAAGAGCTGTAAGATAAATACTGATTTTAATCTTACACAAGCTCATATTGGGGTGGGTGGGAGGGACTTAAAATGAAGTAAGTTCATGAAGATGTCATTCAGTGCTGCAATTATATTTTCAATTCACTTATTTACATGCATAGTATCCTCTTTGTTTAAACTAATCACACACTCCTCTTTTGATACTTAAAATCTGTGTGACTTTATTTTCAAGGTCAGTCATTCAGTTAATAAGCATTTATTAAATGTTTACTATGTGTCAGGCAATGTGCTAAATGCTGGGGTTCCAAAGAAAGGCAAAAGCAGTCTCTTCCTCCAAGGAACTAACAAATTAATGATCCCTCAATTTTGCCATCTGTTAAATGGAAGAGTGGTCTAGAGTCTGAATTCTAGATCAACCCCTTTATGTCAGAAAGGGAAAATGATATTAATTTTATTACATGGACAGTTCCCTAAAAACCACATTTCACAGAATCATGATTTTAATGCTACAAGATCTTATTTGTAATTGAATTTAAGATCCTAATTTCACAAACCGAGGTTCTGAGTGATGAAATCATTTGCCTTCATTTGCCTTTGGAAACTCATAAGATCATAGATTTAGACCTTGGAATGACCCTCAGAGATTATTAAATATTATCACATATATGTCTATCTATCTGTGTGTGTGTGTGTGTGTGTGTGTGTGTGTACATTTAGATTTATTCATCAGACTAGCTAATAATCAATGAGTTGACTGTCAATGGTTTGTTTTGGTACTCAAAGACAAACAAACCCTTGGAGACAATGAATGTCTTCAATACTTTTGTAAAAGAGAATGCCCTTGACAAGTGAAAATGTCCTGATTGGTGGACATTTAATGAAAAAGCTGAGTAGGAGTCTTCAGTTTCTCTTGCTGAGAATGGTGAGATTTGAACTAAAGAAAATGTGTCTTCCTGACTCTAGGCCTGGTACTGATCTACTATTCCAGGTAACCAAAGCTAAAGTTTTATACTTTCATGACTTTTGCTTCAGTTTTTCATTTGATTATTATTATTGTTATAATAATTATTGATAAGAACCAAATAGAAGCTTGGGACTACAAATGTTGGCATTTTAACAGTGTCTACATATATAATCATTTCAAGTCTTCTCTCAGAGTTAGAGATCTTAGCCAAATCACTTCAAATATCAGTTGCCACACAACTCTGTCAGAGCATAAATTGAAAATCCTGGAAGAGGAAAAGCAAAATCTCAAAATTGAATTGTCCATTCTTCCTTTAAAAAGAAAGAAAGAAAGAAAAAGACTTACACTCATCTTACACTTTTCATATGTAAACATATGTTTTCAAAGTCCCACGGTAACCCAATGGAGTTAGGTAGCAACTCCAATTTATATATAAGGAAACTGAGGTTCAGAGAGGTTAGATGTCTTTTCAAATGCTAGAGGAAAGATCCCAACACGAGTTTCTCCAGATTCCAAATCTAGCATACATCTACCACATCACATTACCACCTTTAAGTAGAAAAGGTACTAATTGTTTCGAACCATTTATGGGAGTTGTTATTATTGGTAGAGTTGATGCTGTTTAAGATGCCAAATTAGTTCTAAGGAAATTAAAAACAGAAGAAAAAGAAGCAGAAGGAGAAGGAGAAGGAGAAGAAGAAGGAGAAGGAGAAGGAGAAGGAGAAGGAGAAGAAGCTTTTATGGACTCTTACACAGACAGATTATTTAATTTAGGAGTTTGGCTCTATTTCAACATAGGCTTTTGCCTAAAATTGTACCCTATGCCTTGAGAATTTTGTTTCCCCACCCCCCTTTTTTGAAACCATGCACCAGAAATAAGGTAACCACTTGTCAGATATGTTGTAATGGGTACTTATTTTCTATGGTAGAACTAGATTAACACTGGTCCTTTCTAGCTCTGAAATTTGTGAGATCCTTAAGTGCATATTTCCTCATCTGTAAAATTAATGGAGAAGGATATAGAAAACCACTCTAATATCTTTGTCAAGTAATCCCCAAATGGAGCCAAGAAAAGTCATATATCACTACAAAATAACTAAATAACAACCACTAACTGCATGTCAAACAAGTGAACTACACTGTGACATCAGTGGCTGGGAATGGACTCTGTTCCAGCACAGATGGATTGTCTTAATAACAGGTACATGATGTCATTCCTTTGGGTTGAAAGGTACCCTAGAAAGAGGAAGTTATTGTTAGTTATAACACCCTAAAATAAGGATTTTTCATATAAATGGCTATTGAATCTTAACTGTAAAATTCCTTATAATAGGACAATCAGTGGGGCCAAATTCCATAAAACTCCATCCGGCATTCACACTGAGAAGACCCACATGTGCCTTTAATTTTTTTTTTTTTTAATTTCCTGGGCTTGCGGCCCAGAAATTGAATGGAAATTTTATTTAAACCTGCTCTTGTGTGTCAACTTTCAGCAAATATCAGGTTTTCGGTTGCTTCATACAGAATTTTACATTTTGAGCAAAGGTTGGAGAAAGGGAGCCCCAGCACATACGGCTGTACTTCTGTATTCGATCAGCTCCAACTGTGGCAGGTTGGCTCCTGATGCAAGTTCATTATTACTCTTGTAAATTCCAGGAAAGCTCTCTTTCTGCCATAGATACAGGATTCAAACATTTTATTAAATCCCTTACAGTACTAATCAACTTTTATCAGAACATGCAAAACAAAATTTAGCTTGGAAATGGTCTCTTCCCACTTCCCACCTTCACTTCCTCCAACCTCAGCCACAAGCTTCCTTTCTGTCTCATTTAAGGCTAAATCTCTCTACCTTCTTTCTCCTCTCATAGCATTCCAGAGGCTGGCTCCCCCTCCTTTCTAAAAAAATCTTTTTTTTTCTTTACCTTCCTTTTGGAGAGTACATTTTATATTTGCCAAGAAACTTCATTAGGGAATGTGTCAGACTTGAAAATGTTTAAAATTGAAGTTGGAGGACCTGGGTTCTAATCAAGACTCTTACTTCCTTTGTGGTCTTCAAAGAATTATTCATCTCTCTTCTCTTGTTTTCTTCATTCTCTAAAATAGAGGATTAGGCCTGAAATTTTTTATTCATATGTTTTATATTTATTTACATGTGTATATACTATATGCCTCAGGAGAAAGTAAGCTCCTTGAGAATAAGAGTTAAAAATGTTTATCTTTAAACTTAAGGAGTTCAGAAGTGCACCCTGCACATACTAGGAGGTTAATAGATGATTATTGGAATGAATTAAATGTGGGTATTTCGTAATGAAAATCATTTAGGGGTTAACCTAGGGAGAATTTGGGTTGAAAGTTTCTTGGATAACTTTAAGACTACACAGGTCTTTGTCACACCCCCTGGGTTGGACAAATTGTGCTTAAATTGCAAGCAAAACAGTAATTTATAGTAGCCCTCAAAACTGAAATGAACATAAACAAGCTTTCCTTACCTGTCCCATTTTTGCTATGCACAGAGAATTCAAAGAGTCTAAATTTATTGCAATTTAATCCTGATGGGGAAGAGGCACATTATTTTTATTTATAGCTGTGGGCTTCATTCTGCCCCATTCCTCCGCTCACTTTTTTTTTTTTTTTTTTTTTTAACCATAAATAATCCCCAGCTTCTTATCATACCACAGTTAGTTCTAAAGGGAAATCATTTGGCGATAAAGCCCGGGTTCTCTTATCATTGTGAAAGTTGCCAGTGTTGAAAAGTGGACCAGGCCATCCCAGAGCTTGCACGTTATCAGCTTCCCCTGTAGTGCTGGTTCTATCTCCATTCTCTCTCTGCCTGTCCCTATGAATGTCTCTCTTTCTGAACTGCAGGAGATGAAGTTGGGAGCTGGAGTTCAGGGCGCTTATTTTTCTGGGATAAGTTACAGTGAATGTGTCAGGTCACACAAATCCCCTTCTAGATCGTTGACTCTTGACTGCCCCCTTCCTCAATCTCACCTCGCTGTATCTCTGGATTATTGGGATAAGGGGGTGGAAGGATTAGGGTGGGGGGGAGGGGAGATATGAAAAACACTGTTCTGTTCATTTTACCCACTGGGAATTTTTTTTAAATGGGGGGGGGGGGAGGGAGAAACACGTTGTTTAACCCTTTAGTGATCCGGCCCGCTTGGCCAGGTCAGGAAGGCTAGCTGTCCATCCTCATCTTTAGGTACCGCCTTCTATCTGCAGGGGAGGCCAGAGTCTATTTGTGCTAGCGGGTCGCGGGGAGCGCGAGCAGACGTATTTTGCGATCTCCACCCGGTCCACTCCCTCCGCAAACCCATCAGTAGGATAGCCCCCGGGGGGTCCGAGCTTGCTGGGAGCCCCGGGAGTGAGACTCCTTTGAAGGTAGCAGCAGCGCTTCCTCCCTTTAGTGCCCCCCTCCCCTCTACTTCTCCATCCTCCTCCTTCGCCTGTCTCCCCGCCCCGCTCCTCCCCTCCGGTCCCTCCCCTCCCAGCTCCTGGAGCCCAAGTGAGTAGGAGCGAGCTCGGTGCCGGGCAGGCTCCAGCCACAGGGAGACCAGACAGACTGCGCTCTGCAGCGGAGCCGCAGGATCGTCTCCGGATCCAGGAAGCGCTCCGGCTGGCTGGCAGCGCAGACAGCCGGCAGGACTGGGCAGGGCAGGGCGGGGAGAGGAGGGGAGGGCAGAGCACAGGAGAAAACCGGAGGAGGGAAGAGGAGTGCGGCACGCAAGCCGGACGCCGCTTGGCCTCGGCCGCAGGCTGCTGCTGCTGCTGCTGCTGCGGCCGCCGTGCCGGTGACTGTCCACTGCCCGCTGGGGGAAGGTAGGTCTAGCTGTACTTCTTGATGCCGGGCGCCGGGGGAGAGTTGGCGTTGGGGGATGGGGTGCTCTCCGAAGAGCAAAGGGATTAGCAAACTTTGGGAAAGGACATGTCATCTTGCCAGTCTCAAAGTTTTGGGGTTTGAGGGAAATTGCCCTAAGCTGCTGGAGAGCTATAGGTGCTAAGATACCGACCAGGGGCGCGTGTGCCCTCGTGAAGAAAATTTCCCCACGCGGGAGGGAGGAAATTAGTTAGGGCAGTGGGGAAGTGGCCTGAAACCAAATTACCTCCTGCGGCTACATCATCTGCAGCTGCAGAAGAGAGAGAACGCGAACCCTCTCGAACCTATGTCCCTTTCCCCAGCCTGAACTCCTTTGAAGAGCGGATCTAGTCCGAGAAAGTTTAAGAACAAACTTATAATTCCTGCAGTTCTTGGAGAAAGGGGGTGCAGAGAAAGTCACGGGGCTAGGTGGTCACCGGGGTAAGAAATGAGGGTCCCTAAATGCAGCTGCCGAGGCTCACTCGGGTCCTTGACCCGCCAGGTCTGGAAAGCTTGGTTGGGCAGACGGCTCCAGAAGGAGCTAGGCTTCTCCACCGCGAAAGCCCTTGCTTGTTCTGGAAGGCTTTTGCGGTTGCTGGCGGGCTCTTAGCCGAGATTGCCCGAGATCTTCCGCTAGCCTGAGGCTGCTTTTCCTTTTTTCCTAAGTGCGGGGAAAGGCTAGGAAGAAACATGCACCAGCAGCCCGATTCCAGGGAAATCACCAGCAGGGTGCTCCTTTTCAAGCTGCCAGACGAACTGTTCCCATGCTCTTGGAGGATGCCAGTCGGCATCTCGAGCTCCCGATCCCCTTTCCGCCCGCCTCGTATTGTATTTGCTCATTGATTTCCAACAAGTAGAAGCGCCCAGAGAAATTATTTAATAACAAACAGTGCCTGCTACGGAGAGGACCGCAGACGTGCAGTCTCGAGCCAAGGGGAGGAAGTAGAGCGCATAGCAGGAGCTTCTGAAACAGGAGCCAGCCAGACTGTTGCCATTCCCTGGGAGCAGGAGGGAAATAAGGCAATGGGGAGCTGTCGAAATTTAGCAAGGATGTACCGGAGGGAGGTCAGAAACCCCAGCACAGATTGCGAACGCTGGAAATTCGGGGGGAAAAAACAGATTCAACAGGACTCATTTAGGCGGAGACAGACTTCTGCATCCTGGGGATCTCTCTACCCCTACAGAGATTCAGATCTCATTGTATGAAGAAGAAATGGATCTCGAAATAGATTAAACACGAATTAATCAGAACCAGTGAGTCACGGGTGGCACTTGAGAGATTAGGAGAGGGAGTAATTGTCTCGGAAAGAGCTATTATGTCTCAATAGCGCAGACTAATTTGTTACTTTTGCTTTGTTTACTAACAATACCTGACTTGGGCTAGAGTAGCCTGGCAGATTATTTATTTATTGCTGCTCTTTTCTCTTGATGGTTAACGGGACTGTGTAGAAAGTTATGTCCTGCTGTTCTTTCGCTCATTCATTTGACAAACGTTTGTTAGGCATTTTCACATTCTTTAAATTTTATTAAAAATGTGTATAAATGTCTATTTGAGTATGTTTCCCTTACATATGACAGACAAAACTATGGTCTCAGTCATTGACTAGGGTCTCCTACTGGTTGCCTTTGTGGGCGACAGGTGGTTTATGCCCTCAGAGTGGCAATAGTTATACCACGGGAGCAAGGACTATTATTATGCCTCCGAGATGCAGTATGCTATAATGGTTTAGGGCACTGGGCTCGCAAACCGTAAAATCTGGGTTCGGATTCCACTTTAGACATTTAAATAGTTGTGTGATTCTGGACAAGTCTAAGTTTCCTCGTCTGTGAAATGAGCAGACTGAGCTGATAATTAGGAAGATAACTTTAAGTGCTAAATCTTTGATCTCTGTTTTACAAATAGACACAATGACTTCCTATTACATATTTTGATCACTTACTTAGGCGCTATATTGTTCTCCAAGACCATGCATTGTGCAAAGGTGTCTGTCCTGAACTGATGACTTTCTTCATTGAAACTTTCATATACTGATGGAATCACAAACTGTCTAGACTGAGGCATAGTGCCTGACTGATCTGCTAACTCAGACGGTGGCTGAGGTGATGGAGGAGAGGTATAGAAATGGGCCAGATTTGACCTGAATTCTCACCTGTGAAAGATCTGAATGAAAGTGTGGGGAAAAAAAACAAAACAAAACAACAACAACAACAACCCCCCCCCAAAAAAAAAAACAAAACAAAACAAAACAAAAAAAAAAAAAAAAAACATTGCTCCTACTATCCCCTACCATGCTTGAAATACATTTCTTCAAGAAAGGATCCTAAGCAAAGTAATGAGTAATGACAATTATGAGAATCCTCTTTAAAAAAAGAAAAAAAAAAGATAATGGATGATAGCAAATAAACTTAGTAGAGGAAAAGAAAATACAAAAGAGGTCCAGGTTGATGATTTGCATTTGTTTTCTGTCAGAGCTGTATTCTGCATACTCTTGGCTCTTACAAATTAGGAACCATGCTTTCTCAAATAACTCACTGCAATCCACTTTCTGATGAGTCTGCTCTGAACTGTCATATCTCAGATAGATTTCTTCACTTTCAGTAGTTCTATCTTTTTTTGCATTCTGTCTTTTCTGCTTAAGTGGCTCATACTTGGAAATTCTCATTATCTCTTCATCTTTTGTTTTGAAACACTGGAGTTAGAATGGCTTCTTTCCAAACTCCCACATCCCCATACTTCTATTATGCCATCCCCCAGACTGGAGAATCCAATGATGGATTCAATGTTCTGTGTTTTCTAAAAGCCATTTACCATGTTCAATTTGATTCAACAATCGGTTATTAAGCAGCACCTCGGTGCAAAGCACTAGGCTGCCTTGCTTGGGGGCACTGTTGTTAACATCATTTTAAATTGTATGAAGTTGAAAGGCTTATTGGATGTAATATGATAGATTGCTTTTACAAGTACTCTGGCTTTGAATCTTTGGTTTAGGCTTCAAACTGGTCTAATTTCAAGCTCTCTAATGCTGTTTTGGGTCAATTCTGGCTTCCATCTTAGAGATGCACATTCCTAAGACCCTCTTCACCTTCTAGTTTCTACTTAGTACCCAGTTTTCCATATCTACTTAGTGCTGTTTAGAAGCTTAATAACCATTTCCAGGTCCAGAATTCATATGAAACTTGTTTGCTTCCTGCTAAAGATATTTGAGTTAACAAAAATCAGGGTGTTTTCCCTTTACTGATTCCAATCCCCCATCCCATTCTAGATAGAGCATTTGTCTGACTGGTTAAATAAATTTTGAATCCAGGCAGTAGTATGATTTTCAGGATATCATTTCTCTCTCCTGTAATAAAATAATGGAGGAAAAAAATTCTCCTGCATATTTGCTCCAAAAGAAATTTACTCCCTAGCTAAAACTTTGTGTATGCCAAGTTCTAGCCTGTGGTGATTTCTTCTTCTTTTATGGATAAGTTATAAACAAGAAATAAAGGTATGTAATAGAAGTGTTGACAGTACTTTATAGCATTCCAAGCAGGCTCACCTCTCTGCATGTAAATATTTGTAGAATCTTTATTATATAGGGAGTAATCTTGCAAAGAGAGGAACAGATATCTGTTTCATAAAGTCAGATAAAATTATTCAGTGCGCATGTGCATTCCTTACTCAAGAAATATTGGGAAACTAAATAATAGATTATGGATCTTTATTATGAAGCCATACCATTCCATTAGCAGTCAGACTAAATTCACCATGAGTTTTAAGTTGATCTATATGGTCATAGAAAGGAAGAAATATCATATACCATTGTCTTTGAAAGAAGCTTAGCAATAATTACATCATCAAAAGAAACAAAACCCTAGGTATATAACTAAATAGAGACTTTGAATGGGTGGCTCCTAGCACTGGAGGTATAGTATTTAAATAAAACACATCTTGGGAACACTGGTAACTCTTAACTAGTATCTGGGATTCGGTGTGATGGGAAAAGTTTAATAGTTGCCTTTTCTGGGGGAAGGAAACAAAAGAGGAAGGCATATGGAGAGATTTTTCTTTTCTTTTCTTTATCATTTTTTAAAGTCTAGGCACAAAGAAATAAATCAAGCCCTGATACATAGTATTTGTGTAGTATTTTGAGCTATAAATGATCACATTGAAAATATAATGGTTGTCCCTCAGCCACTTGAAACTTTCTCCAGAACGTTCTTATACAAAAATGGTAGTCATATGGAATTCTGTCTTTGTGGATCACAGGACTTGAGCTGAAAAGGACTTTATAAGACAATTTAATCAGGTCATTCATTTTGTAGAGGGGAAACTGAGACACAATGAGGTTAAGAGATGCCCAAGATAATACAGATAGTGAGTAGAAGAAATGACCTTGAAATACAGATCTTGAGATTTCAAAGTCACTTCCTTGTATATTCTACTCCTATTTCTAATGCACTTAATCCAATTCATTTGCAGCTTCAAGATTGAAGCCATCTAAGTCTTCTCTAGTGACATAGTATGTATTCATCCTGAAGACTTTTGGTATTCCAGCTATAGTAAGTTGATTAGGAGACTTCTCAGATCAGTTAAATAACATGAGAGGAAATGAGCCTTGTTTCCCATTTTGGCCATCTCTCTTCATGAAGGATAAGGACATTACCATGTGTTCTATTTTAGAGCAATTGTAAATTGATTTGGGATGATAACTGTTGCCATTGTGGAGCTAACAGTTTTGGGGGACTCACCTCTTTATGCTGGTCTCTAAAATAAAGTCTTCATTCAAGGCTGAGTTTTCAAAATCTTTCTTTGCCCATCTTTCATTTTTTTCTTTACAGTGGTCTCAAAATTAAAAACAAACAACAGCAACAATAGCAACAAAATCAAACTACTCTAGCCAATACTCAGAATCCTCCTTACCACATTTCATTTAGTCTGTTTCAAAGAGAATAAACCAAAAGAGTAATTCTTCCAATGGCTTCTTCTGATAATAATCTGGGTAGGGCAATAGGTCTTCCACTTATCCCCTAAACCTAGATTGTAATGAAAGAAAGCAAAGGGGAGATAATGAAGCATTAAACTAACTAGAAATATGTGGTCATGCCTGGTGATCTCTTTACAAAGTGTGAACAAGTTTCTCCTGGATTGAATTAGTAGGGGAGCTTGTTCATTGGCTGGGCAAAATATTGACTTTGCCCTTGGGTGGTCCTTTCAAGACAGTGGGACCAAAATAGAACAGGAATAGTTTGAGAGTGTTCAGTTTAAGGAAGTCCAGGCAGGAATCAGCAGCCAGAAAGAAAGTCAGTGGAGTAAATGACTTAAAAAATTGAGTCTGACTGGGAGGAGACAAGAGCAAGTACAGTGCCACTCTATGGGAGAAGACACTTGGATTCTTTTATAAAGCTCTGTGGTTTGATTGGTCATGAAGCATGAAGAGACAGGATTTCAATGAAAAAAATCCTGAATGGGTATCTTTGGGAATAAAATGGGATAATATGTCAAAGTTTCCCCAAAAAAC
This sequence comes from Sminthopsis crassicaudata, assembly GCF_048593235.1. Classification (NCBI taxonomy): domain Eukaryota; kingdom Metazoa; phylum Chordata; class Mammalia; order Dasyuromorphia; family Dasyuridae; genus Sminthopsis; species Sminthopsis crassicaudata. The sequence goes on from NC_133617.1 coordinate 719,356,414, forward strand.
ATATGAAGATTTACAGAAAATTAAGACAACATGATTGCTCCCTTTTACATCTATGACATCCATAGAAAAAGTAAACTTGAAGGCAGAGGATGTTTCTGTCTCTGTATCTTAGGTGTTTGCCTAGCTCAGTGCTTGGCACAGAGTAGTGATGGATGAGTTTCTGACCTTGGCAATTCCTGTGTGTTTTGAAAAAGTGTTATGTAAGAAAAATTATTTATAAATAGGTATTTGAAAATTGGCAAGTGGTCTGCGGTCATTTGTCTCCTGTAGGGCAAGCAAGCAAACTTAGCTGAAGCAGCAAGGCACCCTGAGGGAAAGAACAGGAGACAGGATGAGCCAGGCAAGTCAAACCATGGATGCTATCATGACCACCTTCTCCCCTTAGACCCTGATGGAGACAATTTAGGATCCTGAATCTAAGAGTCTTGGGAATAATGGTCCTTCTGGCCCATTGACCTAAGCCATCGACCTAGGGCAAAAACATGGTGGAAAAGCTGCTAGTGAAAGTGCTATAGTCCCAGGTACTGAAGGCCCAGAAAAAGAGTTATTTCCAGTCCATGACACTGTCAAATGGTTCAGCATCAGAAGCTGAGAAAATTTTATCAGTTGAAAATAACTTTAAAAAACAAGCACTGACATCTGTTTTTGCCAAGGACCAAGAGACCTTTCCATCTCCAGGTGGTGAGTGGCACCTAGCATTGTGCTTTGTAAATAATAAGCACTTAATAAGTGATTGATTGATTCATTAGTTTGGGGAATCGTTTATTTTTTTTTTTCAGGTAAGGATCTGAAATTTCACATGTTACTAAGGAGTTTTTTTTTTTTTTTTAAACTGGGATAATTTCCTATGCCTGGAGGCTGTTGACCTGACCACATACTTGTATGCACAGCAGGTTACTTAAGGAGCTACTTTCCATTCTAAGATAGAAAAAGTCACTTTTTAAATTGCTTGAAAATTTTCAGAAGACGGTAATGACACATTTCAGGCAATTAAAATCAACCAGAGCAATTCTAGTGATCTATTCTCAGGTCTGTTACTCATTCAGATGGGTTCAGTAAATGTAAAGTTGGCAGAAAGCTGTCGTGATTACTGGTAGCTACTAAATCTGATATATTTTCTGAATGTTTGAGAATTCAGCTCAGTAAAATGTCTCTATGTAAGTTACTCTTTCAGAAGCCTCTGCCATCCGTTATCTTTTATGGCAAACTCAGTCCTTGAAATTCTATAAAAGTGTGAGGAATAAAGGTATTACCAATATGTGGAATGACTAGCATGATTGCATGGAGATGGAAATTTATTATGCACCTACTATGTGCCAGCTAGCAATTTACAGTTGTTATCTTATTTGATTCACACAATAGCCTAGAAAGTTAATGCTATTATTAACCCCATTATACAGTTGAAATTACTCAGGCAGGCAGAAATTGAGTGACTTTGCTCGGCTCACACAGCAAGTAAGTGTCTGAGGCTAGATTTTCAGATCTATCTCAAATCTGGGCCTACTGCTCTATCTGCTGCAACATCTAGTTGCCTGTCAGGGAAAAAAAGAATAGCAAAACTAATTCACGAAATAGTGAATATAGAGAGGGAAAATATGACATATGATAAGTAGGTGGGAGCCATATTTTGAAGGGCTTTTAATGCCAGATTGAGAATTTTGAATTTTATTCTGAAGTCAAGAGGATAAAGATATAGTTCTTAAGTTTATAGTCTTAGAGCTGGAAGAGGCCTTATAAGGTTGGATCAGATCAGAAGTGTCAAACATATAGCTGTGCTGTGACCCACCACTGTGGAATGTGGCTTGAATCTGATTAAAATGACATTGGAAAATATTTAACAAAATAAATATAAAGATACCACAAAACAAGGTTAACATCGCATTTTAAATCTAAGTCAATATATAGCCTATAGGGAGCCTTATGTATAATTTAATGAATCCTGTTTCTGTTTAAGTTCAACACTACTGGTAAGATGATCTTATATTTTATGAGTGAGAAAAATTAGACCTAGTGATAGTATTACATCCTTTTTCTTACCAGTATTACTAGCACTAGTATTTGGATATGTCTTTTGACTTCATATTTTATGGGTGAGAAAAATTAGACCTAGTGATAGTATTGCATCCTTTTTCTTACCAGTATTACTAGCACTAGTTTTTGGATATGTCTTTTGACTTCAAATTCAGCATACTTTCCTTTGCACTATGCTACTTTCTCTAGAAATAAGGATGCTCTATTTGGCAGCTCTGTTGAAGTTAGAATGAGGAATAGAGAGGAAGTAGCCAACTAACTAAGTTTTGAAGACGAAAGAATATGATACCTGTTTTGTCAATGATTACAAAATCATTGAGTCTTGTTGATCCCAAGGCAGTGAGTCCTTTTGTGTTCTCTTAATACCATTATAGTTCATGAACTACCACCAATTAGTTGCAGAGACCAACACAGCCACTGAGGCAGAGACAATTCAATTCATTCAGCCCATGGGCTCTTCCTATAGTTTATGAGCTTCCATCCTTACCACACATACCTTGAGATTTTTGTAAGACATCCACATTACCCATGAAATAACTCATGGAGTACATGGGTCCAAATAAAAAGAGCTTAATAAAAGACTTACAAGATAGACATGTTTACTGAAGAATCCTTAGGAAGAACTTGAAATTAGTATGTACTCTCCTGTTTCCCATTCCCCCTTCCAAGTCTAAGAGATCTCTACTAGATTTAAATTGGTATCTGTATTTAGCATGGCTTTTTTTAGGATCTCAGATTCCTACACTCTGAGATACTCTCTGGATCACATCAATCAAAAGTAAAAAGCAGGATGTAGATGGCAAGTGAGACCATTTTTGTAAGAAAAACTAAAGTGAAACCATTTTTTTTTATAAACCAAAGAAAGGCTGATTGGAAAAATAATGGCAGGGACCAAATGATATCTCCTAGAGAGATGGGAGAGAGTGGGGGAAGGACTTGTATAAGACCTCTTTGGTGTAGTAAAGAGGCAAAACCAAAAGTTTGTGATGTGAATAAGGTGTTATTTTTTGGGGACGGGTCTGCAGGAACTGGTAAGTAAGGGCTTTTTTTTTTTCCCTTCCAGTATTTGGATTATGGACTCTTTCTAAACTAACTAGTCCATGAACTATAATCATCTTCTTGGTCAGACAATCTGTAAGCATATGTCCATCATCTACTGTAGGCCAAACTGTAAGAGTTCAAGTAGGATAGTTAGTTAGCTAGTTAGCACAGTGGATAGAGTCAGAAAAACTTGAGTTCAAATCCAACCTCGATATATATTAGCTGTGTGACTCTGGGCAAGTCACTTAACCCTGTTTGCTTCAGTTTCCTGAGCTGGAAAATGAGCTGGAGAAGGAAATGACAAACCACTTAAATATCTTTGCAAAGAAAACCCCAGATGGGGTTACAAAGAGTTGATCATGACTGACACAACTAATTGATCATGAATTGGAGAGGAAGTGGGAGACAAGTGCTCTTAACTTCTTTATTGCCATATAGTATGCTATCCTGGAACCTGAGCTAGTACTTACTCAGGACTACTTTAGTTATTCTAGCCCTTGAGCTGGTTTATATTCTTGGCCAAAATAATATATATTGGCCTCAGAAACAAGAAAAATCAATTAGAGAGCTCATTAAGCAGTATATTTGCTTTCATTATAATGTTGGCATGTGGACAAAAGGTAATGGCATTCAATTTAAGCTTTTTTAATTTAAAATTTTTAAGTGAGTCCGGAGACTAAGTACATTTTTAATTCTTCATTTAACCTGTGATCATATTAGCATGACTGTTCCCATTCTTCATGAAGATCATGACTCAATAATACTTTATTATCCTGTGTAATTTTTTTATAGTCTTTCTTTATGGATTTTTAAATATATTAGAAAACCTTTCACCATTTTGTGTATAAACATAGGCTTATTATCTTATTATTAGTTATTATGTTTACTCATTTCAGTATAGGTTAACTATTACTTCTCACTTATACTATTTAACTATTTAGTTAGGAGTTGATGTGGCTACTCAAGGCTTAGAGTCTAGAAGTACTGAGTTCAAATCCTGCCTCCAGTTCTTATTAACTATATGAAATGGAACCAGTTAATTAACTTTCCCTAGTCTCAGTATCCTTATCTGAGGTATGGGAACAATAATTTCACCCAACTTCCAGAATTACTGCAATGATAAAATGAAGTAATATTTGTAAAACTCTTTGTAAACCTAAAGTGCTATATAAATGCTTACTATCATCATAATCATTCCTTCTCAATTTTTTTATAATTTCATATCAATTTTCATTGTCAAGTGATGATTGGTCATAATTGGCATCCTAATTCCACCTACCAAGTGCCTTTAGGAGCAATTATGTTTGGAGGACATATATTATTTATATTATGATATGAAGCTAGATAAACAACCTATTGAATTAGTTCTCAGTTTATGCTACAATTAGATGGGTTGCTGAGCTCTGCAATGACTAGCAGAAAGATATTGGTTTAGAATTCATTTGGGCATCTTTCTGTGAACACTAAGCTGCTCATTGCCATAGAATTCATCAACAGGATTCTCATGGCCATACCATGTGACTCATGAAACTATAATATTAGAAGGATTCAAATAACCAATGAGCCAAAAAGGCATTTTTAATAGGCAACAATGCATAAATTCATTTAGCTGATTTTCCCCAAACTATTCAAACTGTCCCTACTGAAAAGTTAGCTGATATTAATAAGATATATTTTAACAATAAAGTTCAATATGTACAAGGTGGCATGTTAGGTACTGGGTATATATACAAAGATATGCACAATGAAGATCTTTTTCTTAAGGCTTTTACCAACTAAGGGGGTTGGGATGAATATTAAGCAGAGCTAATTATCATGCAAAGAGAAAACTAGATAAGAAATCTAGTTGGTAAAATAAATTGTTGAGAGAAAAGTAACTTTCATTTTAGAAGAGGGAAGGGGAAACAATGTAAGCTACATGGACTTGAAAGATTTTGTCTGTCATGAAGGAAAGAACATCAATAGATGAAGATTGGAAAGAGAAAAGGAGAATCCAGTTTTATACAAAATATCGCACAGTAAAAAGAGACAAGAGCAATAGAGGGGGAAACAATCATTTTAGAATATATAACTAGAGCTCTGGAGAAAGAGGAATACTGTGATATTACACTGGATCGTCATTGGTAAGCAGTTTTGAGTACAGAACTGAATGTAATTTTCTAAGTGCCTTAAGATGTAGTTTTTTGTTTTTTTTTAATGGATATGGGAATATCTTGAAATACAGATAATGATAGGAAATAGTTACAGTAATTTTTTAAAATAAAAAAACTAAATTAGAAGCAGTAATATTGATGAGGATACAATTATGAGAAAAAGTATAAAAATAAAATTATTAACAGTTGGCAATTGTTAGGGTGCTGTAGTTGGATGAATTAAAAAAAGATCTCAAGGTTATGTCTTGAAGTATGGTGATAAGTTAGAGGAAGAAGCATGTCCAGAAGCAGTGGGGGAGGAGGTGAGATAATGAGATCAGGTTTGAACATGTTGAATTTGTGGGTCATAGAATGGAATAGTACAATAGGCATGTCAAAATATAAAACTCCTCTCTGGAGAGAACTTATAGTTAGATTTAAAGATTTGAAAGTTATTTTTACATAGGTGATAATTGGTGCCATGATAGTAGATGTCCAAAAGAAATGGACTTTAAAATAGAACTTTGGCTCACACTCACATTTCCAGGTTTGAAGGAAATATGGGAAACTCACAAACAAAAGAGAGAAGAAAAAAATGTTAGATAAGAAGTGAGCCATTCAATTCAATTTGACAAGCATAAATGAACTATGTAATATGTTCCAGGCTCTGTGCTTCTTGCTAGGCGATAGATACAAACATAAAAATGAAACAGTGCTTACTACTCTCAAGAAGTTCACATTCTATTGGGGAATACCACATGACATTTTTAGCTTCAGGAAATGTCTACCAGTCCAATTTAGCTTGAACATTCAATGGTGAAAGCAAGGTTGGAAAAGTAGGTGTTATGAAAAATTGTGGAAAGACTTAATAGCCAGATTGTTAAGAGGTTACATTTTATCCTACGGGCAACAAAATTGTCAAAGGCTTTTAGAAAGGGGTGAAGTAATCAGACCTATGCCTGACAAAGATTATTTTAAACATGCAAAAAATGCATTGAAGATGGGAAAGAGATGAGAGGCAAACACAGGTCAGGCGATTATTCTAAAAGTATTTATTTCTATCTTTGATATCTCTGAAATATAATAGATGAATAACTTGATATAAACCTTTGTTAGGTATACTCCAGCCCTGGCCAGTAGACTGTGTTTCCTCTATTTTAAGCTATAGTTCAAAAAATACAAAGCTCATTCTTAAATGTACTCTCTTAAGAAGTTATTCAGTTTACAAAATATTTTTCCCTTTCTCCATACATTATTTTCAGTAGGTGGTAGAGAAAAACACAATTTCTGGCTCCTAAGGTCTTCTATTTCATGATTGAAAATAACAGTCTTTGGGAATATTGTCTAGGATTTTTTCTCCTAGTAGAATGTATGCCTGTTTGAATTCTCAGAAATAAATATGATAAAACCATTAGGACAATTTTGAGGACCACATTTGTTTATCTTGGATAAATTCTTTGGGAGAACAGCAGACTGCTTTATTCTTATAGTTGGATCAACAAAAAGCTGTCCCACTATTTTAAAAAATAATATTTTTCCCCAATTACATGTGAAAACAATTTTTAACATCCACTTTTTAGAAAAATTGAGTTCTAAATAATCTTTCCTAAATAGCTTAATCTATGTATATGCAATCATATTTCCATATTAGTCAAATTGTGCAAGAAAATCCACCAACCCTCCCATAAAACCAACCCTCCCCCAAACAAGAAACTCCAAGAAAAAGATAAAGATTGTTTAAAATAGTAGGTTTTGATCAGACTCCATCTGTTCTTTCTTTGTAGATGGATAACATTTTTCATCATGATTCTTTTGGACTTGTCTTGATTCATTGCATTGCTGAAAATAGTTGTCATTAGCTATTGCACAGTATTATATACAATATTCTTCTTTTGCTCAGTTCATTTAGTATCAGTTCATGTAAGTATTTCCAGGTTTTTCTGAAACCATTTTGCTTATCATTCTTATAGCTCAGTAGTTTTCCATTACAGTCATATACCACCTCTTGTTTTGCCATTCTGCAGTTGATAGACATTCCCTCAATTTCTGGTTCTTTGCCACCACAAAAAAGAATCACTATAAATGTTTTAATACAAATAAGTTTTTTCCCCTTTTAAAAAAAATATCTTTGGTTTACAAACCTGGTAGTGGCTTTGCTGGACCAAAAATGTATGCCCAGTTTGATTGCTTTTTGGACTTGGAGATTGCTATCTGGAATGGCTGAATCGTGGTTGAATCAGTTCACAACTCCACCAATAATGCATTTGTGTCTCAATTTTCCCATATCCTTCCTAACATATATCATTTTCTTTTTTGGTCATACTACCTAATCTGATTTGTATAGGGTAGTACCTCAGAGTTGTTTTAATTTGCATTTCTCTAATCAATAATGATTTAGAGTATTTTTTTTTCATATGACTAGAGTTAGCTTTGAATTCTTCATCTGAAAGCTTTGATCATTTATTAGTTAATATATCAGAATATTTTGTATTTTTATAAATTTGATTCAATTCTCTATATGTTTGAGAAATGAGACCTTTATCAGAGATATTTGCTGTGAAATTCCCTCCCCCCAATTTTTTTTGTTTCCCTTCTAGTCTTTGTTTCATTGATTTTGTTTTTATTCAAAAGCTTTAAAATTTAATATAATAAAATTATCTATTTTGCATTTTGTAATGCTCTTTATCTCTTATTAATCATAAATTCTTCTCTTGTGCATAGGTCTGAGAAATAAAGTATTCCATGTTCTTCTTATTTGTTTATGGCTTCACCATTTATGTTTAAATAATGCACCCATTTTTTACCTCATCTTGATCTAAGATATTGGTCTGTTGGAATACATGGGAGAGCTGTTGGAATATACAGGGAGCCACTTGACAGTGGCTACTGGAGATCCAACCCAGAAGGGATCTCCTCTTGTGAGAGGATGATCCAAGGAGACTGAGAGGCCATTGCTGGTCTCTGACTTATCTGACTGAGAGGCTGTTGTGTTGTCTGACCTCTCTCCTTTTCCCTCTGCCTCCAATTTATCTCATTCCCAGTTTGCAATACCTGTGTGAGCAAAGGCTGCCCTGCAACTCCTTCAGCTGTTATGATCCACATTTATGGAGGCTCTCAGAGAATTGACCTAAATATTGGTCTATACTTCATTTTTGCCACAGTTTTTCAGTTTCCCCAACAGTTTTTGTCAGATAGTGAGGTTTTGCCCCCAAATCTGAATCTTCGAGTTTAGTAAGAATTAGAATACTATTATCATTTACTATTATATATTATATATCTAATGTATTCTATTAATCTACCACTCTATTTCTTAGCCACTTCCATATTATTTTGATAATTGCTGCTTTATAATACAGTTTGAGATCTTGTATGACTAGGCCACCTTTGTTCACTTTTTTCCCCCACTAATTCCTTTGATATTTTGATCCTTTATTTTTGCTATTTTTTCTAGCTCTATAAAATTATTTTTGGTAGTGTTATTAGTATGTCACCATGCATAATAAATAAATTAAATTAGGTAGAATTGTCATTTTTTTTTATATTGGCTCAGCCTACCAATGAGCAACTAATATTTTCCCACTTGTTTAGATATAAACAAGTGTGAAAAGTGTTTTGTAATAGTGTTCATAAAGTTTCTAAATTTGGCAGGTAGACTCTCAAGTATTTTATGTTGTCTACAATTACTTTAAAAATACATTTTCTTTCTCTATTTTGCTGCTAGATTTTGTTGGTAACATATAGAAATGGTGGTGTCATTGGTTTATTTTGTATACTGCAACTTTGATAAAATTGTTATTTCAATTGGATTTTTAGTTTATTCTCTAAGAATTCTCTAAATATACCATCATATCTTCAAAGAATGATAGTTTATTTTCCGATTGCCTATTCTAATTATTTCTATTTCTTTTTCTTATTATTTTGCTATTGCTAATATATCTAGTACAATATTGAAATATAATGGTAATAATGGAATACTTGTTTTACATCTGATCTTATTCAGAAGTCTTCTAGCTTATCACCATTACACATAGCGCTTCCTGATGATCTTAGATAGATAACTATTTATTATTTTAAGAAATGTTCCATTGATTCCTATGTTTGCCAGTATTTTTAGTTGGAATGACTTTTGTATTTTGTTAAAAGTTTTTCTGCATCTATTGACATAAACACATGATTTCTGTTGTTTTTGTTATTGATAGAGTCAGTTCTAATTTGGTGTTGAGTTGCAGAGTTTTAATTCTTTGTTTTTGTATGTTTCTTTTTAATTGTATGCTCAATTCATTGATGTGCTCTTAAAAAAATTTATTCTTGTCAATGATTAGAGATAAAATTTCCCTTAAGTACTGTTTTGGTTGCATTCCATAAATTTTGTTAAGTTAGCTCATCATTGTCATTCTCATTTATGAAATCTTTGATTGTTTATGATTTGTTCTTTGAACCATTCATTCTTTAGGATGAGATTATTTAGTCAGCAATTAACTTTTAATCTCTTTCCATCTTCCTTTATTGAATGTAAATTTATTGTATTATGATCTAAAAAGGATGCATTTTATAGTTCTGCTTTTATTCACTTGATTGTGAAATTTTTATGCCTTAATCCATGGTTTGTGTAGGTGCCATATACTGCTGAGAAAAAGGTATATTCACTTGTATCCCCATTCAATTTTGTTTTGTTTTGTTGCATGTCTATCATCTTTAACTTTCTAAAATTTGATTCCTCGCTTTAATTTCTTTCTTGTTTATTTTGTGGTTAAACTTTATCTAGTCCAAGAGGAGAAAGTTGAAGTTTTCTACTAGTACAATTTTGCTATTTTCTCCTGCAACTCATTAAACTTCTTTAAAATTTTGGTACTATACTTTTTATTGGATATATTACTTAAATATCTATTATACCTTTTAGCAAAATGAAATTCCCTTGTCTCTTTTAATTAGTTTTGCTTTGTCTGAGACCATGATTGCTATTTCTGCTTTTTTACTTTAGCTGAAACATAATAAATTTTACTGCAGTCCCTTACTTTTACTCTGTACTTTAAATGTGTTTCTCATAAACAACATATTGTAGGATTTCAGTTTTTAATTTACTCTGCTACTTCTGTTTTGTGAGTGAATTATTTCAATTCACATTCTTACTTATGATTACTATATATTTCTCTCCATCCTATTTTTCCCATTTCTTCTTCTCCTTCTCCTCCTCTTCCTCTTCTTCTTTTCCTTCCCCTTCTTCTCCTCTTCCTTCCCCTTCTTCTCCTCTTCCTCCTCCTCCTTATCTCTCCTATATATGTTTAACAATTTAGCTAGTTTTCCAATGTGATATTTCACATATTCTTTTATTTTTTTCTTGATGTCTCATGGAATCATATGGTTCTTCTTGCCCAATTCTAATTTTAAGTAATTATATTCTTCGTGTCACTGAAGAATAAAATTGTGAGTCTTTTCCCTCATTTGGCCAATTCTATTTTTTAAGGATATATTTACCTCCATGAATTTTGTATATCTTTTTTTCCATTTTTTGTATTTCCCTTACTAAGTGCTAACTCTCCCTCCATAATTCTTTTGCTTTACTTTCATTTCTTCTCCCAATTTTTCTTCCATTTCTTTTATTTAATTTTTGAAATCCTTTTTGAGCTCTTCCAGATTTTTTAGAAGGACCTGAAACCAATTTACATTTTTCTTTGATGATTTACATGTAGCTGTTTTGACATTGACAATATTGACATTTCTTCTGATATTTTTGTTTATTTGTTTTGACTTTCCCTATTATCATAGTGTTCCAGTTCTTTATTTGTTTTGAGTTTTTTTTTCATAGCCTATTTCATGACTTTAACTTTATTTTAAAATTGGTTATTTCTCCTGGGCTATAGCAGCATGGTCACAAGCTGTTTGAACTGGAGGCACAGTGCCTCAATGTTGGCCTGTGGTGGGATCAGCATGAAGCCATACCTGTGTCTATAGGACCTTATTGCTGGCCTTAGCCAAAGTTGTGGGGCTTTATTACTGACCTATCTCAGGTCATGAATCTATTGATTGGGGTGGGGGGAGGTATTGCATATTTCTGGCCACCCTCTGGGTTGAATTGTTCTTCCCTTTTGCCTAGTGAGACTCACTTTTCCTCCTGATTTTCTCAATTGTCTTAGACTGGAAAATTGTTCCTCTCCTTTTTATGTTGGTTCTGCCACTTCAGAATTAATTTATAGGTATTGTTTTATAGTTGTTTGGAGCTGAATTTAGAAGAATCCAGGTAACTTCTTGCTTTACTCCACCATCTTGGTTTTGCTTCATTCTGCCCTACTGTCTTTGAGCAGCAAACAGAAAACATCACTATTCTAACTTTTTCACCTAATAGATTCTATGGCTCTATTTTCTCTTTTTTAGAAGGCAAGTAGCTACTTTCTTCTCTGAGCATTTTGCTTGCTCTTCTTTAGAATGAGCTTCAAAATTAAGTTTTAAATGTAAGTATATATCTGTTCTTGTCTCTTCTCTTGCTTTACTCTTCTGTCTGACATTCTTTCACTTAACCACATCCTAACAAAATGATTTCCCTTCAAGCACTTTAGATTTTCATTTCCCTTCATTGAAAAATGCTTTCTATTTTTTCCCCCAAGGAATAGTCCCAGATAATGCAGTATATATAGAGACATTTCTCAAGATTGTTTATTTTCTGTGACAGAGACTACACTATGAACATAAATATTAGTCATTTACCTGTGGAAGACATAAAAATATCACAAATATCACTCAATACAACTCATACAAAATGTATCCGCTTCTCTATTCTTATTGAGATGGGCAGCTTTTTTCTACTTTTTTTTATAAAATGAGGGAAAAGGAGATTTTGGATTTCCAAATGTAGTCTTTTCACTGTCATCAGTGGAAATTAGAGTTAAATTTAATAAAAGTCTTCTAATTTCCATCTATAACTCTACTTGCAGTTTTGGTGTATACTTGGATGTTTTTCAGATGATCTGACTTGACTTCCACAATAATCTTTTCATCATATTATTCTTTGTAACACTATTAATGCTTTATAAGTTAATAATGTAATTAAAAAAATTCTGTGGTACAATGCGTACCTCTCAGATTAGCTAATGTGACAAAAAAAAAGGAAGATGATAGAGATGTGGGAGAACTGGGGCACTATTGGCAGAGATATGAACTTACCTAACCTTTCTGGGAAACAATGTGGAACTATGTCCAAAAGGCAATAAAACTGCATACCCTTTGATCCAACAATGCCACTGACTGGTCTATACCACAAAGAAATATAAAACAGGGACAAAGGAACTATTTATATGAAAAATATTTATAGCAGCTATTTTTTGTGGTGATTAAGAAATGGGAACTGAAAGGATGCCTATCAATTGGGGAATGGCTAAACAAACTATGGTATATGATTATAATGGAATATTGTTATGCTATAAGAAATGATAAGTCAGATGGTTTCAGAAAAACCAGGAAAGATGTTGAACTGAAGCACAGTGAAGTAAGCAAAACCAGGCGAACATTATACATAGTAACAGCAATATAATATGATAAACAACTATGAATGATTCAATAATCTAAAAAAATCCCAAAGGACTAATGGTGAAGCAAACTATCAGACTCCAAAAAAGAACTTATGTAGTTTGAATACTGACTGAAGCATGCTATTTTTCACTTCATTTCATTCTTTTTTTCTTTTTTTGAATCTTCTTGTACATAATGACTAATATGTAAAAGTTTTACATGATTGCACATGTATAAACTGTATTTTATTGCTTACCATCTCAAGGAGTCAAGGGATAAAATTTGGAACTCAAATGTATAAAAGAAAAACCAAATGTTAAAATAAATTTTTACAACATGTACTTGTGGGAAAATAAAATATATTAAAAGGAAAAAAATTAATAATGTTCATAACATTCTATCATTTTAATATGAGTTTTTGAATGTTTATGTTCTAAAATAAATGTCTTTGATTGCTATGTCTCAGCTTTTTAAAAAAATTGTTGGTAGAAATGCCTTGCACTGGTAATTGCTTTTACATTGGAGAAACATCTCAGAAAAATTAATTTATTTCATTGCTTTTTCTTTCATTCATTTATTGGCTTCTGTGATTTTTAGAACTATTTTAGAATATGTTTTTTTTGTAATTGTATGTCAAGCCTTCTCATCTTTATCCTTTCTTCTGGCTTGTTGGTGATGTTTTATCCTAGAGCTAACAAGTTGATGTTTTGACTCTTCACAGTTAATTCCAGCATTGAGTTTGCTAAATGGTGCTTTACATAGGGTGCTGTACTTGGAGTCAGGAACACTTGAGTTTGTAACCTGCATCAGACAATTATTAACTGTGTGACTCCCTCAACTTCTTCTTTATCAATGCAATAGGAATAATAATCACATGTTCTCTCTTTCCCACCCCAGTTTTTGCAAGTATCTAATGAGATAGCATATATATATAAAGTGCCTTACAAACTTGATAGCTCTATCTAAATGATAGTATCAATCATTATGATTAAATTGTTGTTATAATATGATTCCTACATCAGTAACTAGTCATTTCTTGTTCAGAGATAGAAGCCTCAGTTTTTTAATTATTTGGCAATCAAATGAAAATATCTATAGCAAATAATTGTATGAATCATGTTTTTGCCTTCTTTTCTTTTCTTTTTTTTCCTCCTAACATTTTGAATCTTTTTTATTTGTTTGCTTTTTGGTTTTTCACTGACTTTTTCTCAAGCTAGCTATTGAAGTCTTGAGGTATTTAGGATTGTAAATAGATTTAACTTAGAGGATCTCAGTCAGTTTTGCATTGCATTTTTTTTTTTTTTACCATTTTATCCTATAGGATAGATATTGACACACAAGCTCCATTTACCTTTATGACGCTTTTTATTTTTGCTTCCATGAACAAGGAAAGTGAGATGATCTTGAACTTATGTTAGGATGTTTTATTTGTTTTGGGCATTCATAATCATTATGGCATAATGGATATAAAGATCAGTTTGTAGTCAGGAAAGCATAAATTCAAATCCTTCCTCAGGTATTTATTAGTTGTGTGATCCTGGCTAAGCCATTGATCTTCATGAAACTTAATTCCCTCACTTTTTAAAATAAAGACAACAACACTATCAACCTCCCAGGTCTGCTGTGGGAATCATAAGCTATATTACCCATAATGTATTTTACCAATTTTGAGGTAGGATAGACTGATTGTCTTCTGCTTGTCACATGACTACTGTGTGTGGGAGGTTGGCATGAACAATGGCCCTCTTATTCTAAAACCAGTGTAGTTTCTATTACCTTATAATTTGGGTTGTTGTATGTTAATTGACTCTAGATGAGTTCAAGTGTGTGTAGTTATGATGGAAGAAACATGCTTTATTTTATTATTATTTTCATTGATTGCCCTGTGTCATGCATACAGCAGCACTTCATAAGTGCTTGTGGGTTGGCTTAATGAATGACATATAAACTCAGCAAAATTAATAAAAGGCAAAGATAAATCTGTGGAAGAAATGATTATAAGATTCCCCCCCCCACTAGAAATAGAAAGAATCTTAGAGGACATTAAATCCAATATTCTCATTTTTCAGATAAGGCAACATGGTTTAGAAACGTTTAGTTAATTATGGTCACTTAGGTAGTGAGTACCAGAGGCTGATTTGAAATTATATAACATTGCTTCCCCATTGTATGTGTGTGTTACTTATACCACTTCAGTTTTCATTTGATACATGATAATCAAGTTTTGATTATTTTAGGCCTAATAAGTAAAAGCAAATGAGATTTGACAATCAATATTCTAAAACAAGCTTAGCAATTTAAGAACTGCCTTAAATTTCTTACTTGCCACCAACACTATCATAATCATCATTATTATGGCATTTATTTTTAGTATTGAGAAGTTATCTAATTTTTGTGATTAAGCTAGATTACTAGAAATGAGCCCTGATGAAACAACTTCTATGAAAACTGTCACCTGCACAGATACCTTTTTGCTGCAGACTGGGGAAAAAAAAGAAAAGAAAAAGAAAAAAAAAAAAAAGAAAGAAATGATATTTGATTATGTCTTTAAAAGATTTACATATGCAAATTGTAAATCACTAGAGAGAAATTCCCTATTCTACAATAATACAAGTTAACAAGAAGTACATCCTGAGGGAGTGATGCTCTAACTTTATTTGTTTTTAAAAATAAATGTGCTGATCAATATCATGAATAATTAAATGAAAGGAGTCATGGGATTCTGGGCTATTTTTCTTTTTAGCAATTGCAAATTCCATTTCACAAAGCCCCAGCTCTGTACATATGGGGTATGTATATGAGAGCTGAGTTACTCCCCTATTCATTGTTTAAAATAGGTTGTTAAACTAAATGCTACTAATATTTGATAAAATATAGTAATAATTTTATTTTATTATTTTGATTCAAAAGATTCAGGTAAGTCTTAATCGAAGAATATAGATTAATAGTGATAGCTTTCCTGACTCTTAGTTTCTGACCAAATTTAATGGAACTAGGTGTTTTAATGGAGCTGCTAGAGTTTGAGTTGACTTCCTTCTACAAGTATCCTCTCAATTTGGAAAACTAGCAAAGTAAGAAAACAGCTTTATCTCCATAGTTAACATATCTTCTCATGAATAAGATCTACAAAATATCTATTATATTAGCTGCAATATTCTTCTCTAAAATGTAATATTCTCTTGTTGGGATTTTCTTGGGGTCTCTGGAGGCAGCCTTAGTTTCAGTTCAGTAATCACCACAAGTGCAGCCAGGTGTTAAAATCCAAATCCTTTATTGTCTCCTTCCAAGTCTTATTTCCTTCACTTGGGGCTCAGCTAGTTTTCTGGAGGTCTTCCTGATCCTGGTTTCAGTGGAAAAGCGAAGGAGGAGAGCCTGCCACCACTTCTCTGGTCTTCGCTAGTTCTCCTTCTAGCTGAGTTTCTCTGAGCTTATATCCTCTCTCATCAGAGGTGTAAATATTCTGGAACTATAGTAAGTACTAAGTACTAAGAATGAGTACTGAACTAGAGAACTATTAAGCACCATACTAAACAACCATTGTCTTTAACAATTCTACTGACTTAGCACCTTGTTTCAAGTTCTGGTCCATAACAATTAGCTTCATTAAAAACTCCAAAAAAGAATTTAATACTGATGTATAAGATCCAAAAAACATATTTTTCTTCATTTTTGTAGGATCTATTTTAGAAATTATTGCATTTGGATCATTTCTTCAACAATGAAAGTGTAGCATGCAAATAATTTCAACATACTCCAGTATTCCCCACTTTGGTACTTATATTCAGGTGGTGAATTGAGAACTCAAATTTAAATGGCAACATTTGTACCCATTGAAGGAATGGTACCATTTAAATCTCTCTTGTCATTTGGTTAACCTAAGGAATTACGGGATTTCAAGAAACAGAGAATGACCTTAATGATTCCTTCAGTTGTTCTATCTTGAGAATTTATTACAGTCATACAAACTCTTATTGGGAGGAAGCATCTAAAATCTTATGTACTACTGTAACGAGCTGTCGTCTCTAGAAGCTGCCGGATCGCTCTCTGGGAAGAGATCTGCTGTGTCTACTCAAATCTCTCAGACAGATTCTTCTTCCTGTAACGAATCGTTGTCTCCAGGTAGTTGCTGTTAACTCTTGTCCTTAGAAGTGACTTCCCTTCCTGCAGAGAGCCCCGTCAAGCCTGATGCAATGCAGAGTCTTTCTCTTGAATCCTGGCTCTGAATCTCCTCCAGCTCTTATCCTTCTCCAGGCCGATCTGCTCTCTGGGCCCAGTGCTATCTCTTTTATCCTCCCAGAGAATGGGCGTGGGATAATGCAAGGGCTTCTGGGAAGAACCACCCCAGCCAATGAGCTTGCCCCCTCTATCAAGTCAACCTGAGTTCTCACCTTGTAATTGTCCAGAAAACCTGAATTCTCACCTTGTCACTGTCCAGACAACCTGAGTTCTCACTTAGTAATCCTAACATACTACTCCCTCATTGCCACACTTGATTTTAATCTTTGACTCAAAGGAAATGAAACTGTTCAATTAATTGCACCCAGGAACAATCTCCAAATGTCTGACTATATATCTGGCCTCTCTATACTCTTGACCATGGGGTGGTCTTTCTGTGGGATGGCAGTGATTATAAGGACCTGATTAGTTTTATGCTTCATTAAAGAAAAGGACCTAGGACCATTTACAAATTCAGTATTCCTAAATAAGATGTCAATTACCTTTGAACATACCATTGACGAGTAGATTCCTTAAGTATAACACTGGGTTTGTTAGAATACCACTGATGTTGGGGGCTCCATTCTTGGACGTTCCCTGATCACTCTGCATGTTTAATTTGTAGGTTTTTTAGGTGAGGACGATCTTTGCCTATGTAACCTATGTCAGTAGTGTTCCAAAGATGCATGTCCAGAACTTAGAGCCATAATATCAATCTAATCCGATTGAAGAAATATTTATTAAGGACCTACTATTTGCAAGATGATAAAACAGTAGGTATAGTGTAGAGTCAGAGTAGGGAGTACAAGTAGAAATCGTTGGTCCTGAAGCCAAGAAGACCAGTGTTCAAGCCTTTATTCTAGCCACATTCTTTCTGTGTGACCCTGGAGAAATCACTTAAGCTCTAGACAATTCTCTAAGACCATATGTCACAGAGAAGTTGCCAACCTGAATTAGCAGAGGAAGTTTCCTGTCTGAGAGTTACCTTAAACAGAAGGTTACAGAACCAATTTATATCACATTCTTATTCTTATACTTACAGCCAGCAAGTCCTCAATGTGGCAACATGCCCTAGCTTACATTAATTAATCAATCAACTAATTAATTAATTTGGAAGAACAGATATTGAAACTCATGGTGAAATCCTTTAACCACATGATGAGAAGAGAGGACTCATTGGAAGAGACCCTGATGTTGGGGAAGATTCAAATCAGAAGTTTAGAGGGTGAGAGGGATAGATAGTGTCATGGAAGCAATGAACAGACTTTGTACAGACTACAGGAGCTACTAGAGTATAGAAGGGCCAAAATGCTTTGGTCTAGGGGATCATGAAGACTCAGATACAACTGAACAACTGAATTATTTGTCAGTTGGCGTAGTAGCCAACTGCCATAGACTCTCATTGTAAGATACCCCAGAAAATAAAATACCTTTTGTCTCTACTTGCTAAACTTTAAATGCCCAGAAACAAACTTTGGAGGATTATATTTAATTTTATGGATACAGAATTTTTCTTCTATATTTCTGCTGTTCCTAGACTCTATGACTCATGCTTCATACCTGGAACATCTAGTTCCAGATGCATTCTTTCTCTTCCACAGGGATGCTGTGCTTTGAGACATGTTAAGAAGTCTATAGTGATGTCTCCAGCTAAGCAACCTGGTTCGTGATGAGCTTTCTCTTTCCAGGAGCTGACTTTGATGGCTGTCTTCATTCTTTCAGGCTGTCTTCCATCCCAGCCCCATCCTCAAAGTCCAACTGTTTTCTGTTTCTCTGCAACTAGATATGAGAGCACTTAGGTGAACATTGTGAATAAAATGCCAGTTTTGCAGTCAGGAAAACTGTAGTCAAAACCTGCCTATGATTCTTTTTTAAATTTTATTTTATTTTTAAATTTTTATTTTTTTTAATTTTTTAATTGCTTTTATTAACTTTTTTTTTATTTACAAGATATATGCATGGGTAGTTTTCAGCATTTACAATTGTCAAACCTTTTGTTCCAACTTTTCCCCTCCTTTCACCCACCTCTTCCCTCCAAATGGCAGGTTGACCAATACATGTTAAATATGTTAAAGTGTAAGTTAAATACAATATATGTATACATTCCAAACAGCTATTTTGCTGTACAAAAATAATCGGACTTTGAAAAAGTGTACAATTAGCCTCTGAAGGAAATCCAAAATGTAGGTGGACAAAAATAGAGGGATTGGGAATTCTATTCATAGTCATCATTTTTGCTGGGTATAGCTGGTTCAGTTCATTACTGCTCTATTGGAACTGATTTGGTTCACCTCATTGTTGAAGACAGCCATGTCCATCAGAATTTTATTTTATTATTTTGATTCAAAATAATCAGGCATATCATCATATAGTATTATTGTTGAAGTATACAACGATCTCCTGGTCCTGCTCATTTCACTCAGAATCAGATCATATAAGTCTCTCTGGGCCTCTCTGAAATCATCCTGTTGGTCATTTCTTACAGAACAATAATATTCCATAATATTCATATACCACAATTTATTCAGCCATTCCTTAATTGATGGGCATCCACTTAGTTTCCAGTTTCTGGCCACTACAAAAAGGGCTGCCACAAACATACTTGCACATACAGGACCCTTTCCCTTATTTAAAATTTCTTTGTGATATAAGCCCAGTAGTAACACTGCTGGATCAAAGGGTATGCACAGTTTGATAACTTTTTGAGCATAGTTCCAAATTGCTCTCCAGAATCTGCCTAAAATTGTTAATAGTTGTATGAGCCTGGATACATCACTTAACTACAATTAGTTCCAGGTAACTTATCTATAAAATAAGGGTAATAATAGTATCTACCATTATAAAATGTTGTGAGGATCAAATGAAATAACATTTAAAATAATATTTGAAATGAAATAACATTTTGCAAACTTTAAAACATTTCAATGCTAGCTATTTTGAAATTTTGCAGTTTTCCTGTTCTGAGGAGGTACAGCTGGGGGCAGCACTGGCTGTCCCATATATGAAGAACCACAGATTAACTGGGGAAACTGAGGTAGCAAGCTCTTGCCAGTTCATGCCTGGGCTATGTCTTATGGTCAAGCGGTCTTCAATTCTGGGAGTTGTATTACTATTACCAGAGGCATTCATTAAAGTCATCTTTCAAATAATATGACTCAAAGATTCTAGGAGAACATTCTTTTCAGGATTTTATAAACTTATTTCATGCCTTTTTTATTTTATCAATCCAATCTATCAACCAAACAGCTGACGGAAAACAGACCAAAAAATATAAATAAGTAAATAAGTCTGGGATGGGAGGATCCTCAGGGTTTCTGACCAAAGAAGAAATGAATGCTATTCACATCCAATATGAGTCAATGACCAAATGGTTCTTGGGTTGGGATCTATTGATGGTCAATCAATGAGAATCAGAGTGGTTTGGGTTTAAGACATGGTCCTTAAGAAAGAAATCTAGCCAGTAAACCTCAAGATATCTTGGACTCTCAAAGAGAAAAGAAGTTGTTGTTCTGTATTAGGGGAGGGAGTTTCCTCACTTGTAAGCTTCCTATATCTAGAAATCACAAACTGAATTTCTATCACTGTCTTAAATATATGCTGAGTACTGAATTACAATAATGAGATCAGCACAATGGCTCTGTAGACCTTCAGTTTAGTACTCATTCTAATACCTCTCTTCTCTCATACTTTTCTTTGGAGCTTCCCAAACACTGAGCTAGCTCTGTCAGTTTGTATGTCGATTTTATTATCAGTGTGGACATCCCTGGAAAGTATACAGCTAAGGTCAGAGAACTTATCCATAGCATTCAAAACTTCACCACTTACTGTTCCACAAATGGATGGTGTGGTTCTGGCTGATGGAGTACCTGTGTTTTCTTGGTGTTAATTTTTAGGCCAAAAATAATTAATAGTGTAAAAAGCTAAATTTAGAAGTTCTCCAGGGTAACCTGTGGCTCTCCCTTTCTTTTATTTTTGGAAGAACATCTTGAGATCTCTGTTTCTCCTCCCTACTATTGCCTGTCCCTGAGGATTAAAAGATATGCCAGTGGTGTATAAAATCTGATATAAGCAGCAGAGAATTGATTCATACTTTGTTGCATCACTGCTTCAGAGGCTGCATTGTTCTATGAGCAAAGCAGAATTGAATTAGCCCAAAAGAAACTTAGGTGTGCAAAATTAGAAAAGCATCCCAAATGTTCATATGAACTATTTGTGTCGAATCTGTAACAGAGCATTCTGAGCTCAGAATAATTGCACATACTGTAACTCAATTCTAACATAGTGATGCCATTTAGGTCATCTTTCAGAACAAAAGACAGCAACCAACCAATTAACTAGATACTGAGGATTTGTAGAAGCCCCCCGCCTTTAAGGAACTTACATTCTGCTCAGGATTGTAATAAATTAATGTGTATAATACAGCCATCAGTATCTGAATGGACATTGACCTCTATTGAAGAGGGTTCAAGTTAGGAGCATTTGTGCATTTGGCCATTGAGGTTTCCCATTTCTCCTTCTTCCCTTTAGCCTCTCTGGTCTAACTAGATGGATAGTAAAACTATTCTGACTGGGTGCCACTAATTGCTGATTCTGATCCATGTTCTCTATTTTATTTTCTTCCTTTGTTGTTTTTGACCCTGAAATGTTATCTTGTACCCAATGCCTCAGTCTTTTCCCCTCATAGCTTAGTTAACTCCTTCTAGTTTATTTTTCCCTAATATATTTTTTGAAATCCTTCTTCAGTGTCTCATTCCATGAAAGAGATTTTCAATTAAAATATTCCTCTTTTTGTATGTAGAGTATGACAAAGGAAAAGCTTTGAATTACAGTCAGTATACCTGAGTACCTATGCAAACTTGGACTTTCCTTCTGTGACAATTGAGTCAGAACGGATAAGGTCCTTTTTCCTTGAAGTATCATTGATATTTTTTCCTACCTCTTTTCCATCCTTTTTTTTTTCCCCTTCTTTGTCTCTGTCTCTGCCTCTGTCTCTTTCTATCTCTATCTGGGTCTCTCTATTTTTGTCTTTATCTAGCTGTCTCTCAAAATTTAACTATAGAGAAAGGTTACTATATAGGGTTCCCTCAAAATATTTGTAAAATAATTTCCCTTCCTGCAATGAACCACTGTTATCAACTTGTAAAGCCCTTGATAGTACTCTGAAGTCATTCTGTTCTTTTAATATTAAACCTGCTTTTCTTCAAACACCAGAATTTATGCTTAAGTAGCTTTAGACATTATGTTTCCTGTTTCCTTTGATTATTAATAGTCTAACTAAGATCCCACTTTAATATCTGGAACATGTGACCCTGAATTCTTGAAAGTAGTTACAAACACTATGATTCTACCAAGTAAAAGCAGCCAATTAATAGATAACTGAATGTCCATAGTCCACAAACCAGCCTAGTTCAACTCAGAACTAACTTATGCCCAGTTGTCCAAAAAACATTGACTTTATTGACCCAACTTTCAAAGTCTATCTACTAAGTTGTGGAAATTTGCAAACTGCAGGGGTTATACATACTGCCAATATCATAGTTTTTTTTTTATTATTAAAAAAAGTTAAAATATAAAATTATTTATTTTACACATTAATTTAAGACAGTTTATTGACTTGTGAATTTTCTGTTCTGTCCTTTCCATTGAGAAAGCAAGGAATGTGATATCAATTATGCATGTGAACTAATGCAAAACATATTTACATATCAGCCATGTTGCAAAAAAATGTAAGAAAAATAAAGAAACAATTATGTTTCAATCTGCATTCCCTTCATCAGTTCTGATTCTGGAGGTAGATTTTTTTTTTTTAATCATAAGTCCTTTAGAATTCTCTTAGGTCATTATATTAGAATTCCTAAATCATTCATTCCTAATCTTTGTACAATATTGCTGTTACTGTTCTCTTACTTCGGTTCACTACATTTTTCATTACCTCATATAAGTCTTCCCACCTTTTTCAGAAAGCATCTTGCTCAGCTTGGAATTTCTTGCTGCACTCATAAACCACAACCTTGTTCAACCATTTCCCAATTGATGGACATCCCCTATATTTATAGTTCCTTGTCACTACAAAAAGAGTTGATATAAATATTTTTGCACATATAGGCCCTTCTTTTCTATATCTCTTTGGTATATAGACCTAGTAATTGCTGGGTCAAATGATACATATATATATATATATATATGTATATATATATATATATATGTATATGTATATAGATAGATAGATTTATAGCCCTTTGGGTATTGTTCCCAATTTTTTTCCAGAAAAGAACAATTTACAATTCCACCAACAGTGCATTAGTTTTCCGATTTTTCCACACCTCCTCCAACTTTTGTCATTTTCCTTTTCCATCATATTAGCTTATCTGATCGATGTGAAGTGGTATCTTAGAATCCTTTTAATGGACATTTCTCTAATCAATATTGATTTAAAGCATTTTTTCATATGGCTATAAGTAGCTTTGATTTGTTCAGAAAAGTGTTTCCTTGAGTTTATCAACTGGGGGGATGACTCATACTTTAATAAATATTATAGATTCTTAATGTGTTGGTGGAAACAGAACAGTATAATAGTACTTTGCCAATTATAAGCAATTACTAGATATGGTTGTTATAGATGATTATCAATTTTTAAAAATATATATTTTTAATTTATGAGCTAATATAATCATTTCTATAACAATACAATAATTAATACATTTTCTTATACTTTGAACGCTGAATATTGTGGTTTATTTCTGTACCCAGTTCAGATATAAAATAGTTCATGGATGTTATGTGCTAAATAAGATCTGTAAGCTTATCTGAAACTTAATCACTATGCATGTTTTCATGGGAAATGTTTGAAAATCATATTTTGGAATATAACTTCCTTTGCTACCCAAAGCAGAAGAAGGGGGAGATAAAGAAAAAGATGATTTTGATTCATTAAAAGTTCCATTAAATGAATGTCCTATTATTCTTGGTTAATTGGTTAGAATATTTAAGATGAGGGGTTTAGTAGCTTTTCCTGATTTACCTTCTCAAAAGTAGGCCTTTAACCCCTCCCTTGCTGATTTAGAGTTTTCTCTCTATCCATCATACCATCATGTCTTTGTTCCTAGATTTACTTTGCATATAACTAAAATTTTATCTTTGCATATGTTATTTCTTCCTTCTTGAAAGGAATGTTAACTCCTAGAAGATGAGAATGATTTTAGTTTTGTTTTTGTTTCTCTAATAGCTGGCAAATGCCTGGCATGCAATAAGTACTTAATAGATGCTTGTTAAGTGAATGAAGAATGATGATATTGGACAATCTGCAGGCTCATTATATCATTGACAGCTAGGTGGAACTGTGGATGGCACTTTGGGCACAGACTCTGGCAGACCTCAGAACAAATCTTACCTCTGATACTAGCTAGCTCTGAAACCCCAGATATGTGATTCAATCTGTTTGCCTCAGTTTCCTTCACTGCAATATTAGAATTATAATAGCGCCTACCCCACAGATCCTTTTTGTAAGGATCAAATGAGAAAATATTTATGAAGTGTTTAACAATATTCTGGGAATATAGCAGGTATTTAATGAATTCTTGCTCCTTCTCATCTCCCTTCATTACTTGAGATATGTGTTGAAGCCTTTGGGGAATCTGTGTCTATAACATTATCTCCCTATCTATTGATACATGGAGATATTTTTGTATCTCTAGATATCTTCACATCTATATACAAACATATATAAACATCTATATATTTATAACTCTATACATCTTAATATATTTATATGTAAGTACATAAATGTGTATATATATTTATACATTTATATACAGGTTTATAAATATATTGAGATATATAAAATATATATTTATATGCCTATAAAATATATGTTTATATACATATATAAAAACAAGTAGAAGGTAATTTTCTTTCATTTTTATGTATTTATTATTTATTTGTTTGCTTGTTTGCTGAGGCAATTGGTGTTAAGTGACTTGCCCAGGATCAGACAGTTAGGAAGAGTTAGGTGTCCGAGTTCAGATTTGAACTCAGATCCTCTTGCCTTCAGGGCTGGTGCTTGATCCACTGTACCACCTAGCTGTCCCTAGAAGGTAATTTTAACAAAGATAGGAAACAAATGTTGATGACATTGCTTATTTCAGTTTGTTTAATAAAAAATGAATTGTGTGTTGTAGTTAATAGTAGCACAATTCCATTCCAGAAAACATTTTCAGTCTTGTTCAGAATTTGCTCTTTTAAAAAATTAATCTCTAGAAATCGAAAATCATCATATGAAATAGTTTCAGTCCCTATGACTGTCTGTTTGGGATATTTAAAGGTAAATCACTATGCTGAAGGAAAATAAAATTTCCAGCAAAGATCTCTGATAAAGGCTTCATTTCTCAAATATATAGAGAAGTGAGTCAAATTTATTAAATTTCCCAGTTGATAAATGATCAAAGCATATGAACAAGCATTTTTCAGACAAAGAAATCAAAGCTATATTTAGTATGAAAAAATGCCCTAAATTATTGTTGATTAAAGAAATGGAAATTAGAAAACCTTGAGATATTATTTTACACCTATCAGATTGACTAATATGACAAAAAAGGGAAATGTTGGATGTTGGATGGGTTAGACACTAATGCATTGTTGGTAGAATTGTGAGCCAACTATTCTGGAGAATAATTTGGAACTATGTGCAAATAGCTATAAAACTGTACCTAGCAATACCACTGCTAATCTATATCCCAAAGATATCCAAAGGGGGAGAGGGAAGAGGGACATAGGAAATGACCTATTTGTAACACAAATATTTGTAGCAGCTCTTTTTCTGGTTGCTAAGAATTGGAAATTGAAGTGATGCTTATGAATTAGGTATATGATTATAAAGGAATATTATTGTGCTATGAGAAATGACAAGCCAGATGATTTCAGAAAAACCTAGAAAGACTTAGATGAATTGATGCACAATGAAGTGAACAAAACAAGGAGAACTTTGTACACAATAACAACAATATTGTGTTTAATGAATTGTGAATGACTTAGCTATTCTCAGCAGTACAATGATCCAACACTCCCAAAGGACTAATGATGAAACATACTATCTGCCTCCAGAAAAAGAACGGATATTGTTTGAATACAGACTGAAGGATTCTATTTTTTATTTTCTTTTATTATTTTTCTTTTATTCAAATTTTCTTGTCCAAAATGACTAATATGGGAATGTTTTACGTGATTTCAAATATGTGACCTGCATAAGGGGAAAATTTAGACGTCAACACAAAAAAAAAAAATGTTTAAAAATTACTGGAGAGAAGTGCGGAAGGTAAACCATTTCCCTTCAGGAAGGTGCTATGAAGTAGAAGAGGAAAGTAGAGATTCTGAATGTATGTGATATTCGCAATCTTTTAACCCTTCTCAGTACCCTAAAAGAAGAGTGATGACCAGAGAATTTAAGCGCATTTAAGCCAAGGCTTTTACAAGCACTCTTGTACTATTGATTAGACATATAATGCATTGGACAGTTATCATCATGAAGAATCACCTAAAATTAAAACAAAAGATAAAACCAACAGTATGCTGAGCTATCATTTTCTTAGATCATTCACTGTTGGAATTGGTTCCCTATCACCTTAATACACAAACCACACATCTTCTTACACAAATCTGCCTTCTCAGTATCAAAGAGAATATTATCTCAAATGTTTAGAGCAAGCCTCAGCTGAATTATTTCTGCCTTAAACTTAGTTCTACAAAAGATAAGCTTATTAACAGTGAGAGTGATATCAGAGTGACTAATGTAGAGTTAGACAAATAGTGGAGAAACATTGCTTTGTTCTGTAGATTTGCCAGAGAAGAGAATCTCCAGAGAGAATTAATGACAAATGACACTTTGACCACACACACACACACACACACACACACACACACACATATACACACACATATACACACACACACACACACACACACTTTAAGCATAATTATGGTATTCCCTCAGGTAATAGAATAGCTATTTCTTAAAAATTTGTTATAAAGTAATTTACTTATAATTGAATCCCTAGTGGATGCTGATGTCTCTTAGACAATCAGATCATTTTGTGGGGCAATTTTTTTCTTATATTTGCAAGAGGAAAGCAAGAGTTTTGAAATCACACATGTAAGGAAAATTTAAAGTTTTAATATTTCTTGAACACTATTACTTAAATGTTAAACAACTTCAATGTTGTGTTGAAATCAGTGCAAATTATCTCAAATTCTAGAAGAATGTGTCACTGTTTAAAAAATCCTTCATATGTGCTTATTTGCTTTCATCACCTGTCTCAATTTTCTTTTCACTATCGAGATAGCGATCACCAAAACCTAGGCAGTTTTACTGTTTATCTATGAGTGGAGACATTTCTGAATTCAGTAGGAAGGAAAGGTTCTCCATACTTGTTCTTCTACTTTTCCTTTGAGTCAGATAATGCTTTCATCTTTGTATAGTAGTTTATTCATAGCAGGCACTAAATCATTGGTTATCGGATTGACAGTCTTCTCCGGTTGTTGAATATCTTTTTCATTGAATCCCTCTTTTAAAACCTTAATCCAGGCTCTAATTTCTTCTTACTTGCTGAACTCTTATAATATTCTTCTATTTGATATTTCTGCTTCTGAGCATTCCTTGCCTAACAACCTTCACATAATTGATTAAGTTTCTTTTCTTTTTCTTACTTTTAAAAAAAATTTATTCTGAACTTATGAGATAGTACAAGCATTTCTCTAACATAGAAGAATAGGAAAAAATATAATTGTACATGAAATTACAATTGTTTTGTGTGCAACTTATTACTTTGAAATATATAGTAAAGTTATTATGTAACTTCTTTATATTTTTTTCTTCCCTCACCCCTGCCCTGGGAATAGCTACCATTAGATATAAATCTATCTATCTATCTATCTATCTATCTATCTATCTATCTATCTATCTATCTATCTGTCTGTCTGTCTGTCTGTCTGTCTATCTATCTATCTATCTATCTACTTAGCTGTGTAAATACATTCTATAACATATATTTATCAGTTTTCTCTGGAAACAGAATATGTCCTTTCATAGGTCCTTTGTCATTAATTTGGGTATTTATAATAGACAAAATGTCATTCAAAGTTGCTCTTAAAATACTATTGCTTTTACTGTATACAACATTTTTTTTCATTCTGCTCATTTTATTCTTTTTTTTTTGGGGGGGGGAGTGGAGTGCAGGTTTGTCCATGTTTTTTCTAAGATCATCTAACTCATTATTTCTTATAGTATAGTATTACTCCATCACCATCACATACCACAACTTGTTCAGTAAGTTTCTTAATTTACCGCTATGATCATAACATTCCTGCCCTCAGAAATCTTCAGTGTTCATTATTATTTTCCTTCTAAGAGTCATATTTTTGACCTTGGCATTTAAGGTCTTTCTTTTCCTCTCACCACCCCCATTTTTTTTACAAGTTTAATTGTCTGGTTCATCTGTTCCTCAGTACCAAGCTGTTCTCATTCTGTATTCCTTATTCCAGCCAAACTGCTATATCCTCTGTTTCATCTTACCTTCTTCCAGATCCATACCTCTGTTTAGGCTATTTTTTCATTGTTTGGAATATGTTTATCCACATCTTCATTTCAGTGTTTTGTAGTACCCTTCCTTCAAATCCCAACTCAATTGTCATTTCATCCATAAAACTTTTCCTAATCCTTCTAGTTTACAGTGAAACTGCCCTTCTCAAAGTAATTGCCTGATTCTGTTTTGTCCATTGTATATTATACATACCACTCCCCCCATTAAAATGTAAAATTAGTTAAAAGCATATAAGACAGCTTTGTAATACATGAGAAACTGAGGCAGACAGATTGGTTTGTAATCTTTAATGTGCAGAGTTTAGGCTAGCTGACCTCATGGAGCTCATGTCCATTGCATTCAGTGCAGATAAACTGAGGCAGGGAACTTATATAGGGTTTTAGCTAACTAGGTTTTGCAAACAGAATATACAACCTGAGTATACAATCTTATAGGGGAAACAAAGGCAGATGGGGGGGGGGATGAGGACACTGGGTGGAAGACAACCTATAATTCCAGGAAAGGATCAAAACTTAATCCTGACAGGATAGGCGTCAAAATAAGAAGGTCAGGGCAGGAGACAGTGAGGCAAGGGGCAATACTCAAATGGAGGAGGGATTATCCTGGCAAGGATGGAGATAATGCACCTGGAATTTATGACACAGTGGTATGTAAAGGTGATCAGAGCTCCTGACTCACTTCTCCCAGTCTTAATGGCAGGGAAGGGAGGTGGCTATGACCCCAGCACCCAACAGTGTCCTGAGTTTTTCTACCCTCAATGCCTAACCATAATTTGATGGATTGACTTAAATGAAACAAAGGAGTGCTATGTCTTATCTTTCTTAGAAATATGGACTTTTAGGCCATTAGCTCAAACAGTATAAAATAGTAAATTATAAAATTGTTCTAATATCCTTGAGGATTTTTGATGCTACTGTACAAAGTTACTTGTATGGTGCATAGTAACAATTGGCTAATTTCCATGGTAACACATAAATTAATAGATTGTTCTTGTATTGAAAGTTGGAAATCTAATATTTTTAACTCTAAGTGATGACTAATGATCAAAACAGATATGAAATCAGAAGAAATAATAAAAGAATCAAGATGAGATGTGACATGTACTGAAATCAACTTCAACTTGATGTATTTTTTTAAAAATTCTATTGATATGAGAAAATATGAACTTGATAAAAGAACAAATATTGAGAGAACCTATTGATATTTTCTCTAGAAGTTTAACAAATAAAAATCATTCACAACAATGAGAAATCCAAGGATCTTAGAAATCCTCCTAAGCACAAAACATTTTAACTCTTGGCTAAGCAGAAAGATAGTGAAACTAGAGGAAATAATTAGGTAATAATATTAAATTATTTGTAAAAATATTGTGGACAATGATGGGAGAAAATTATAGGTAATAGTGGAAGGAAAATCTTGGCAAGAACAAAAATTAATCTGGTCATCCTAAGAGAACAGTGAGACAAAGTTAAGATAATCTATACAAATGGAAAAGATCTGCTGAGGATTTTAAAACAAAGAGTTTTCATTGTTATCGAAAAGTAAAGAATCACTTTTGTATTAACATTTGAGTCCCTTACTTGCTAGACAAAGAAGTAGAAAGGGAAGGGGGAGGGAAAGGGATAGGAAATATGTATTCAATGTTATGTGCTAAACATTGTGCTAAACACTTGACAAATTTTATTTCATTTGATCCTCATGACAATGTCAGAAAGTTGGACATTTTCCAGGTGAGGAAAGGAGGAAGGATCATAAATTCTGATAACTTGGGAAGATGCTAAGTCTGAGACCAGAAACATCTGATATAAGCCATCTGGAATTTTTAGAACTCTTTGGAATGTTAGTGGTCAGGGCTTCTAGCAGAATTATCTCAGTCTTTGGCCAGGAAGGGGTGTTGCCACCAGGGAGACTGAAGCAGAACAATTCAGGGAAACTGAGGCAGAACACAATTTGAACTGAAATCCAAATCTAGTTTTAGATACTTACTAGTTATGAGATTCAGGTTAAATTTGAATTTGGATTATCTTGACTTCAAGGCCAGTGATTTATTCACTGAACCACCTCACTGCTACAAAAGTCTTTAGAAGTAATATTTGAACCCAATACCTTTGACTCCAGAGTTACCATGATTCCTCCTCCAATGTTTCTTCTAGATATCTTAGAAGTAGACACTTGGCATTCAAATGGATAGTCAGATTTGAGGAGGAGTAGCTCTTAGCATCTTGTTTTCAATTTATCATTTAATTAATTAATTTACTCCATTGCTAAAGATTGCAATCTCTCCATGCCTTTATTTCAAGATTTCCTCATCTTGGATTCTTGATGCATGGACCTATACATACTTACACACATGTATATACATGTATGCATGCATATATATCTGAATAATTGCATCTCAAAGTGATTTCAACATAAATGATTTCTTTGGGAATACTTTATTATTTAAAAATACTGTGAGAAAGGTTCCATAACTTCATCAGATTGTCAATTACTTAAAATCAGGTTAGGAACATGAGCTTTATTTACTCCACTGACATAGTTTATTTTCTCCATGTCTTCAGAAGTCACTATGTGTATTAAAGTGACAGAGAGAGAGAGAGAGAGAGGAGAGAGAGAGAGAGAGAGAGAGAGAGAGAGAGAGAGAGAGAGAGAGAGAGAGAGAGAGAGAGAGAGAGAGAGAGAGAGAAAGAGAGAGAGAGAAGAGAGAGAGTGACAAAGAACAAAAGAGAGGGAGAGGGAGTGCAAGAGTGAGAGAGAGTAAGAGCA
Organism: Sminthopsis crassicaudata; assembly: GCF_048593235.1. NCBI lineage: Eukaryota > Metazoa > Chordata > Mammalia > Dasyuromorphia > Dasyuridae > Sminthopsis > Sminthopsis crassicaudata. Next base: position 719,387,693 of record NC_133617.1, read on the forward strand.
AGAAGTGAAAGTGAGAGCGAAAGTGAGAGAGAGAAAAAGGGGGAGAGAAGATGAAAGAGGGAGGGAGGGGAGAGGGCAGGGAGTTTGTAAAATTAGTACTATGTGGCAGGTAGTGTTAAGACTTTATAATCATTATCTTATTTGATCCTCACAACAACCCTGGCAGTTAGGTACCTCTGTGATCCAAATAGTTTGTTGACTGAGGATGACCTTTCAGTGATTAGTCTCTCTTCACTTAGTTAAGCTGGTTCTCAGATTTTATGTCCTGAGTTTGCCCTTTAGGCTTTGCCACACTTGGCAAGACTCACCTGAGTACACAGTCCAGACCATCCTATGTGACATGGACAAAGATAGTAAAGTCTGTCTACCTCAGTTTCCTCCTAAAATGGAGATAACAATACTTCCCTTTACATTTACATGAATTGTTATCAGATCAAATGAAGTATTTGTAAAGCACATAACAGAGGGTTTGCCCTATAGGAGTCACTATGTAAATGCTTATTTCATTCCTTTCCTTTCCTGTGCACCATTGGCAGCTGCTTTCAATGAACTGGGGTCCTCTTTAAGACATATCAGGCACAGGAGCAAGAGCGCAGATTAGGTACCTTCAGGAGATGTCATCAATTATATGTTTGCTTAGAAATCTTCCAGTTCTCTTGGCAGAAGCAATATTTTAATAAAACATTTTCTCCTATCTGTTTACTCTATTAAGAAAAATCTACTGGAGGCCGTATACTTTTCTTTGTTTACTGTCATACAGGGTAACATAAGGATATTTTACTTCTATTTGTAATTTAAAGACTCCTAGCAACTTGTCACAACTCTCTAAGACTTTGAGGAAACAAAGTCTGAATGCCAAGACAGTAATTTTACCATTATCCCAGTGGGTCTGTCCTCTGCCTGATACATTGCAATTTTAACAAAGAAGTTGCAGAAAATGTAAGAATTTCATATGGTGTTTGTAGAGAAAGGTAAAATGGAATGGAAAAATCTCCATTTATTCTTCCCTGGTTCACTTTCCTTTTTTTTTTTTTTTTTTCCCCCTCCATCTTTGATGTTTCTTTTATTTATTTTAAACTTAAATACAAAATAAGAAAAGAGAAAGAAAAAACATTGACAATGCCAGCAGAACACCCAAGAGGATTCAAAATATAAAGCAATAAGTTTCCATTTCAGAAAGTTTATATAATAAATGCTATATGTTTTGGGAAGAGCTGTCCATCTTTTCTTTGCTTCCTTGTACATTTTCTTTTGTTCTCTGCTATGCACTTTTTACTTTATTCTTTTTCACTCTTTCTCTCCCCCTCCCCAAAAGGCTGCAGTTAAGCATGGAGATATGTATATATGTGTGTATGTACATGTGTATACAAATATAAACACATGCATGTGAATATCTGTGATAACACATATATGTAACAACATACATATGTATATGGATAATGCATGGAAGATGTAGAGCATGTATATATGTGAATATGAAAATACAGATATATGTAGATATCCATAACCATGTGCATCCATGTAAGACATGCTTAAGACATGCACATGTATGCATATACAAATATGAACACATATACACACATTAGTGTTCATGTGTGCAATCATATACATACTCACCTATACATTCACATGTATCCATGTCAGACATGCATATGCATGTATACATGTGTATAAATATGAACACCCACATATATAAATACATACATACATGCATATATATATATATATATGTAAACTATGTTTTCTTAATTCCAAATCCTGATTCACTTTCAACATGGTCCACCATCTCTGTCTTATGGGTATAATTAGATTCTTTGTTATCCATATTCATCTGTCATTAGGGGAAATTTGTATTATGTTTATTTGTCATAAAGTTATTAAAATATATTGAACACAACTATGTGACATAAAATGCAAAGAAAGATAGCATTTAAAACCTAATGAAAGCAAATGAAGTTATTATTATACAAATTCAAACTTTTGGATAAGTTTATTAAATTGAACACAAGGTTCTACAGGAAGAAAAATTGCAATTATAATCCCAGGTCTGTTACTACTAGCTACATGACTTGGCAATCACTTGATTATTGTAGGAAAATAGAGATTTATTGTTTTGAAAATCATTGGACCATATGATTTTGGCTGCCCTGCAAACTCTAACATTCTGTAATTCTAGCTCACATATGTGATATTGTCTATGTGATCCTTCATTATATGCTCTATAAAAACCAAGTCAAATTTTACTATAGGTTCCACTGCAGTTAACTTTTATGTTGCTTGTCTGGGCCCTGATTTTTCACCTATTAAAAAAAAAAAAGATTAAGGAAAAGTTATCTATAAAATACCTTTGAGCTCAGAAATATTATGTATGCCATTTCTGACTTGGGGACAGGGATAACTTCAGGCTTTTCTTTTTTGATTTTTCTTTTTCTTGAAGCAACTGGGATTAACTGACATGCCCAGGGCAACTTTACTAGGAAGTGCTAAGTGTCAGAGGTTAGATTTGAACTCATGTCCTCCTAAATTCAGGGCCAGTGCTCTATCCAGCCCTTGATTTTTGTTTTTATTTATCTTTATTCTGTTATATCATAAAACTCAGTTCCAATCCTGCCTCAGCTATTTTCTGGCTGTGTGACCTATTAAGGATTATTAAGGAAGGGGTCCCCTGAACTTGACTTTTTGAGGAGTCATATTTTCCAGAAACACTACACCTAGAGCATGAAGGAAACCCTGAAGGTCAAAGATGAAGACCCCCCACCTTGCAGCTTCACTTTTATCTATCTAATATAATGGATTATTTCCACCCCAGACAGAACTCCCTGTGTGTTCTTGGGAATCAAGACAGATACCAGACAGTCTACACTAGGCTTGTACAGCTGGGCTCTTGTAGATAAGGAGACCACCACATCTTCTTTATCAAGCAGTTCTCAAGGGAAAAGAATAGGGCTTTTGTTATTGCCTAGTCCACTTTTGGGTGGAGTTTTGTCCTTTTCCCTCTATTATTGCACCTTTCCCCTCCTATTCCAGTAACTTTTAGGTGGAGATCTTGGTATCTCTTTTCTTTGTCTTGTCATAAATAAGAAAACCTTAATACTTTTTGGGGTCCACATGTATTTTCATTTTTTTTATAATAAATCTAGTTTTCATGTATGTTTCATGATGTTATGATTAACTATTGACAAACCCTGGGTAAATCACTTAATCTAATCTCTCAGCCTCAGTTTTCTCATCTGTGAAGTTAATAATAATAATAATAATAATAATAATAATAATAATAATGAAATTATTAAAATAATAAAAATATTTTAAAGCTAGAATTTATGTAATTTTAAGATTTACAAAGCACTTTACAAACATTATCTTATTTTATCCATATAATAGTCTCAGAGTTGTTGGTATGATTATCTCTATTTTAAGAATGAGGAAACTTGAGACCAAACTTGAACTTAAAAGACTTGCCCAGAGTCACACAACTATTGACTATTTCAAGCTAGACTTGAAAATGGGGATCAAAATAGAATTTTCCTCACAGGAGTGTTGGGAGGGTGAAGGGAGGTAGTATAAAAAACTTTGTAAATCATGAAATGTTTTACAAATAATAGTTTATTATTGTTGTTTTTGTTACTGTTATTGGTCTGCTAATATTCACTTTCAGTCTTTTGCTTGTGTAATGCTTGATTTTCTAAGAAATGATCTGGTCTAATCCATACCTGAACAGGTCTCCAAATGATAAATTTAATTCAGTTTATAAACTTAGTAATTTCCATACGCCATTAAAAAAAATCCAAGAGCAATCTAAGGGCAACTGAAAGTAATAGAGGTCTTCCAACCTTTGAAGGAAAAGATATATTTAATGTACCGAATTACGCTGAGCTAATCCATACTTGAAGTTCAGGAAAATTTAAGTTAGGGACTTCACTATGACTACGTCTTGGTTTCTTTTCTCATGTCAAATCTGCTGAGTACTAGAGAACCAGTAATCTTAAATCTCTGGACTCAGTATGCATAAAAATCTCAACTACAGTATTTCATTCTAGTTCCTTCTCTTGGCTTACATATCCCTGATCTGCAAAAGAGGATTAAAAACAAATGGAAGAAATTTAGCTGCAGTAGTTATCTTATTATGCAGATTATATATTACAGAATTTCCTGGAGAGAATTTTACTTGTGGTTAGTCATGACAATACCTCATAATTTCATACATACAATTATTTAATTTAATCTTCCCAACAACCTTGGAAGATGCATCATATAGACCTGTCCTTGGATTCATTGAGAAACCTTTGGATTCCCATTCACCAGTATCTCATGTCAATTCCATTGCCTAAGTGTTCTCAGACAATCCTGAACAAAGCTGGATCCCATTGGAATCAAGAGTGTGTAGTGTTTCTCATCAGGAGTTCCCTATATCAATTAAATTACTGGGCAAACTTGAGAAACAATCTTGTGAGATAGAGAGACTAGATCTCAATTATCCCTGTTTTTATATATTCAGAGAGTTTATGACTTATTAGGTTTAATTGCCTGTTCCAGCCTAGGATGAATAGAACTCAGGTCTTCTATTCTTAGTTCAGTACAAATTTATTCTAGCTGTTATTATTCTAGTATATCAAATCAAATATTTAAATGAGAGATAATATGTGCAAAGTGCTTTGCAAAAAAAAAAAAAAAAAAAAAGAAAGAAAAGAAAGGAAGAAAGGAAATAATAACAACCCAAACAAACCTAAACTCTATCAGTGTTAGCTGTCAGTTATCATCATTCTTATACCACATTACTTTCTGTATGCAAAGCCATCAATTTGGCTCATTTGAGTGCTCAAGGAGACATATTTAATTCAAAAACAATTCTTTTGTTCCCCATAAAAGTACCTGGTTCCTTGTATGTTGTGGAGGTGGAGAGTTTATAACAAGAGAATACACAAAACAAAAACAATAATAAATGAGATTGAAAAGAAAGGTAAGTGAATAATTATTGACATGAAATTCATTCACTCATGCATAACACGTTTTAAGCAACAGAGATGACCGTTCAGCATTTTCCAGTCCCAATTCTCTCTTTTCTTCCAATTCATTCTCCCCCTTGCTTCAACTGTTTCCTGCTATATCTCTCTGTGTGCTGAAATTTCTAAAAAAAGTGGTAGAAGCCAGTGGAAAAGGAGCTTGGCTGTATTGTCAGAGCCTCTGGGTTTATAACTTGATTGCAAATGAATGCCTGTTTGATCATGGGAAAGTCACAACATTCCCAGTCCTCAGTGTCCTCATCAGTAAAACAAGATATTTGGACTGAATGGCCTCTCAGGTCTTTAGGACATCACATCTGGAGTCAGGAAGACCTGAATTCAAATGTGGTCTGTCCCAGATAGCCATGTGATTTTGGGAAAATCATTTGACCCCTTATCTGTCTCAAGTTCCTGACCTTTAAAATGAGGATAATAATAGTGTATTTTTGTTAGTTTGTTTGTTTTTACTGCTGCTACTATTACATATTGTCTTTGAATCCCCAGTGTCTATCACAGTGCCTGGCACATAATAAATGCTTAATAAACAAATTTATTGAGTTGAATTGGCTGCTAAATTCACTCTTTTAATATTTGAAGACTAATATTTTTTGGAGCTCATGCTATCAATGTACCTGGTTCTTGCTAAAGATGTCTCTGTTTAAGGCAGCAGAAAGTACACCTGAACATAATTTCCTCTTGAACTTGAATATAATTTCCATTTCAACTTGAGTCCTAAGATATATGAAAAGAAAATGTATTTCCCTTCCTCAAAAACATCTTTAGTACATTAATGTATTGATGTAATGGATAGAAGGTGAATGAAAGCCACACAATTGTGGACTATAGTTGTTTGTCAGGATAAAAGATAGAAATAAATAGTTTATTTTTTAAAAAGAGATGTTGAGAGACATATTGGAAAAGGTAATTGAAGCAAATATTCTGAAAGAAACCTTTATGATTTTAAAATAGAGAATGTTTGAGAGCCAGCAGGTAGATGTCACTGAGCTAGTCATTATAAATATGTGTAGGATGAATATTTGCCTGCTGCCTCAGGGCTACTCAAATTTACATATCAAGAATATAATTTTCATTACAATAGGGCCTACTGTAGGGAACAGAAAGCCAGGAAAAGATGGTGGATTGGCAAAAAGGTTTGGGGAAAGCACCTAAAAGAAAAAGAAACCATAAGTATATGGAGGCAGGAGCTATAGCTTATGAACTTAATCCAATAGCTGAAGAAGTTTGGTACAGAAGATAGGAAAGAGCTTTTTACTATCAGCTGCCTCAGAAATGATCATATTAGATGGCTAGAGAAGAGGAGTCTTGAAATGAAAACTTATGCTCTCATTATTGATCTTTTTAGATAAGGTTTTTTTTTTCTGAAACTAAATTTGCCTAGTCAACTTTATGAAACTGCACAATAGAATCTAAGTTTTTAATTACTATTTTTGATCTAAGAATACCCTCTTTCCCCACATGTTATGTAAGAATTTTCAGGGTCATGAAGATTTCTTTAACTTGGAATTTTAAATCAGATATTGTTTTCAGAGAAGTATAATAAAGAGGGTCCTGGATTTCGACTCTAGATTTAGATTTGAATCTTGTCTCTGTTGTTTATGTGATCTTGGGACCTTAGTTCCTTCATTTGTAAAATGAGGTTGTTTGATTCGATGAGTTTTAGGGTCTGTTTCAATTTATAATCATTGTGGTATACTTTGTTTTGAAAATAAATATTACAATTAGGATTCTCTTTGTAACCAGTGAGTAGAGTGGGGGGAACTGACCATCATGGTGCTATGAAACATTTCATGTGTTTAATCATAAGTCAGCCAGTTACTACTTATATGACTTTAAACAAATCATTTCAGTTCTAGATTTCAATTTCTTCCTTTGTAAAATGAGAGGATTAGGCAATTAGATAGTGCAGTGGAGAGCCCATGGGTCTGAAGTTAGGGAGACCTTTTGATTCTCATTACAATCCTGAGAGGTAGGGAGTGTTATTATCATCATTCTATTGATAAGGAAACTGAGGCAAACAGATATTAAATGACTTGTCCAGGGTCACAGAGCTACCAAGTGTCTGAGGCTGGATTTGGTCCTCCTGACTCCAGGGCCAGCACTCTTATCTACTATACATCTAGTTGTCCAAATGTTATTTTTAGAAGATAGTAACATTTTTAATCTTTGTTTTTCATGACCTCATTACTTGTTTAATGTGTTTTCTTTATGAGCAAAAATCTACCTTAGAAAGAAAGGAAAAAACAAAAAAACAAAACTGTTCTTAAAGCAAAAGATCAAAACAAATTAACCCGAGCAAAATTAATTTCTACATTGGCCAGATCAGAACAACAACAAAGGGAACAACAAACAAATTTTCATTCTGTTCTTTGAGTCATTCACCTCTCTGAAGAGTTGAATAGCATGTGCTGCTGAGTCCTCTGGGATACTGATTGATTGTTATGATGATTAGATTTCCTTACAAGTCTTACAAAGTGACATGTTTAAATATTAATATCATTGTATAAATTATTTTTCTAGTTATGTTTGCTTGATTCTGCATTAGTATAGACCTGTCTTCCCAGATTTTTCTGAAACTATCCCTTCATCATTTTTATAGCACAATTGCAATAAATATAAATTGATATTTATAAATCATCTTGTTCATTTACCTCTCAGTTGTGCAAAACCTCTCAATTTCCAATTTTTTGCCCCTTCAAAAAAGCATATCTATTTTTTTGTAAAATCCATTATCTTTGAACTGATCCCTCTTTCTAATTCCCCTTCTTTCTCATCTTTCCTTTCTATTTCCCTGTTGAATGAAATATGTTTCTGTATATTGCATGGATATTCTTCTCTCTTTAAACCAATTTGAATGAGAGTGGGATTCCAATTCATTCTTCTCATTCCATCCTTTTTCTTTGTAGAAACTTCTACTTGTCAACTTTGATTATGGAAAGCATTTTCCCATTCAGGGGCTTCCTCTTCCCTTCCATTCACTTCTTCCCTCCTTCCTTCCCTGAAATGTTCTTCTCTAAAATATAATGTTCTCTGGGAGCAGGTTTCTTGGGGAGCTTCTGGGAGCTGCCTTCCTTTCAGTTCAGTATAATCACCCCAAATGAGGATAGGAGTTAAAGTCCAAATCCTTTATTGTTTCCTTTTAAATAGCCAGGTTAGCTTTCTTAGAGGCCTATCTCTCTCCTTGGTTCTGAGAGCTCTTGCCACAAATTCTTTGTCTCTTTCAGCTTCTGCCTCTAGCTCCCTCTGAATCCAAATCCTCCAGCCAGAACAAAGGTGGAAAATGGAATGAATCTGACTTCACCACTTCTGTGGGCTTTTGGGAGCATCTTTTTATATATGCTCTCTTAAAGGTGTGAATCTTGCAGAATTCTTGTAAGTACTAAGTACATAATTATTGTCTCTATCAATTCTTCTGTCTTACTACCTTATAAGAATTCTAACCCTTCCTCCCTCCCTTTCTCCCTTCCTTTCTCCTTTCTTTCCTTCCTCCCTCCTTTCCTTCCTTCTTTCTTTCCTTCCCTCCTTCCCTTCCTTCCCTTTTTCCTTTCCTTCCTTCCTTCCCTTCTTTCCTCTTTCCACCATCAGGCATAATAGCTACTTTCAGGTCTTAGGATTAAATAAATTTCTTCAAAGATTCTTGCTGGTGAGAGAGTTCTTAAGAGATATATAATTGCCTTATATCAAAAGATAAACATTTCATACCTTTTAATCCCTTGAAGATTGTTCACTCATGTTTCCTTTGACTCTTGTATTTGCTCTTTAGATTTTCTATATTACCTTGATTTTTTTCATCAGGAATAATTGAAAATTCTCTATTTCATTAAAAGCTCATTGTTTCTCCTGCAAGACTATACTCACTTTTCTTAGGTAAGTTATTCCTGAATTTTATCTATGTGTCTTCAATTATGCAATGTCATAGTCCAAGATTTTTTTTTTTTTTTTTTAGTTTAGCATTATGACTAATGTGTGATCCTTACTATGGTTCTTTGGTATTTTCATTTTTCTTTCTGGCTTCTTGCTGTTTTTTTTACTTTGACCTGAAAGTTCTGGATGTTAATATGAATTTTCATTTTGGTGGGTCTTTTTTGTTTTTTTGTTTTGTTTTGTTCTTTTTTTTTTTTAAAGGACGGGTAACTATTGGAGCCTTTCTATTTCTATTGCACCTTCTGGTTCTAGGAGATTTGAGCCATTTTGAAAATGATTTCTTGAAATATAATTTCAAGACCACTTTTGGTCATGACTTTTCAGTGATTCTTAAATGATGTCTCCTAAATAGGTTTTGCTATGAGATACCTTCTATTTCTCTTCCTCTTGATCTTTCTTTCCTTCCTCTCCTCCTTCTTGTTCTCATTCACACTCTCTGTCTCCTTTTCTAACTTTGTATTTTGCCTTTGTTTTGATATTTCTTGCAATGTCACTATTTCATTAGAACCTCTTATTTTTTATTTAGTTTTTAGGATTTTTGTTTCTTGGGCAAAGTTTTGTACATTTTGTGCCAAGCTTTTTTTTTTTTTTTCTTTTCTTTCCCACTTCTTTTTCCCATAGTTTTCATTTCTTTTTTATTTACCCCCTGTGGTCCTTTGCATTTCATTTATTTATTTTATAATAACTCTTAAAAGAAAAAAAATTCTATATCTCTGCTAGGAATCCTAATTCAATTTCTTTCCAACCTGTGTTTATCTTACAAGTATTGTGTGGAGATGTTATGGAAATACTCTCTTCTTAGCTCGCGGCTTGAGATCCCTATCTTCATAAGAACTTTTTTATGGTCGTATTATTTATTTATTCATTTATTTTTGATTGTTTGATTGTACTTCCAGCAAGTTTCCTGACTTTGAGACTTTATGTTGGGCCAGGCTCTATACACATCTGGAAAAGATGCCTGGGATGATCCCAGTGGTATATTATTGCAGAATCTCAGGGATAACTGACTGGGAAACTGCAAGCTTTTAGTACTTTCCAAAAGATCTAATCCAGCAGAATCTAATTGCTGCTCCATTATCCAAGCTCTGCAACTTTTTGACCTTGAGCTTGATTGGAGCAACAGGTCTATGGGTTTACTACACTTGGAATTTCAGTAGACTGATGCTAGACTCAGTCATTATTAGCTAGTTTAAAAATTACTGGTTTTAGATGTGAAACTTTACGCTTCTCTTTGGTCTGGGACTCTTCTAGATATTCCTCTGCAAACATTAGTCTGTGGTAGATGCTGCAACTGATCACCAGCTTGGCACCTGATATCAGAGTTACACAACTGCTTTTTATTCCTGAATTTTCTCCTTCCTCAATAGCTACTTATAGCTTAGGACTGTTCCTCACATTCAGATGACAATTCTAGATATTAGTTCTGTTCTCAGCCCTGCTTATATGGGTTTTATGACTCTATCTAGGGTGGTGAGTGATAGGATTTCTAGTTGGCATTTCTTCCTTTATCTTACCCAAACTTAGTCCTCTCCTTACTGAAGCTGTGCCCTCTGTTTCCCCTGGTACATAGCCTTTTCCTGTATTAGAATGCTTTCTTTGGTGGTCTGACCATGTCCCCGTTATCTGTTGGCTTCATTTGTCTCCTCATTCTGACTTGGTCTGAAAAATTATTCACTGTGATTTCTTAAAATGTGTCTGATATTTGGTCTAGTAATCTGTCTGGAGGGATTTTAGTGGGTAGAAGAGAGAGTTTTCTGTATTTATACCTGCTATACTACCATCTTGGCTCTATTTTCTTTTCTTTCTAATCTTAAATGCTCTCAAAATTTGGGAAAATTATTTATCTTTGTGATTCTAAAATCTGACTATATCCTATATGTATTGTCTCTCCCAGTGAGAGCAGAGATGAGCTCCTCTTTTTGCTCTGTATCCTTAGCTCTTAGCATCACTCTGCACACTGTAAGTTCATAGTAAAAGCCTTTTCATTTCTGCATTAAGAAATGCATCTAATCAGAAATGGGGTTACCATCATCTGAGGGAGAACATATGAAAATGATGAAGATGGAGAGATCATGAATAATTGAAAATAACTTGTTCTGTGCTATTAAAAATGAAAAATGTATTGGATAAATGAGAGGAAACCATAGGATAATGCTTTGAGGTCATTTTAGTAACACACACATGATAAATTTCATTTTCTTCTTGGAAAAAAATGTCTTGAAAAAGTATAATAGAATAAGTAATGTTCAGGAATCCAGTTGAAGAATGAGCCCCAGCAGATTTTAACTCAACCACTTGTGAAGTTTGATGTATGTCTGGTAGTCCAAACTTCCAAGAGAGAAATTGCTGATATCACTTGGATTAACGATCTGCTTTAGTATCATCATTCCCATTTTATATAGACCATGAACACATTTAGTAGGCATTCTGCTTGAATGTGTCCATTCATCTAATGTAGCATTTATAAGTAGCAATGGCAAAGCTTGGATACTAGAGAACGACCATTCCAAATCCCTGCTTTAGATGTTGGATGAGATATTCTGTTTTTTTTTGTTTTTGTTTTTTTTTTGTTTTTGTTTTTTATCCAGATCTTGCTACAGGAAGGTGTATTATTGTTGTTGTTTTGTATTTCATTATTCTTGTTCCTACATTCAAATTTTAAGATCTAAAGAAAAAAAAAGACATATCCTACTGCTCAGAAAAAGAAAAAAAAAATGATTTTTCAATAGGAACCTGTGAATCACAGCATAAATTCAATTGAATTTAGGTGTTATTGTGAAAAAATAGATAAAGTAAGGTGGAGAGAGGCACTTTGAATCTAGGAATATATTTATAAACACTTTTATATGTGTTTGTACATGTGTATGGGTATATAGTATACATATAAGTTAGCGTTGTTCATTTCTTTCAGTCATGTCTTCCTCTTTGTGACTCCATTTGGGTTTTTCTTGGTAAAGATATTTGCCATTTTCTTTTCTAACTCATTTTCACAGATTAGGAAACTGAGGCAAACAGAGTTAAGTGACATGTTCAGGGTTGTGAGGGTGACACGATGGTGTATTTCTAAATTATATATTAATTACATAGATGAGAACATTTCTAAACCTAGTTTAGAAAATCAAAAAATTTATGGCAAGGAATAACTCTTACTTTCTGCAACAAATGCTTCATGACCACACAAAAGGCTTCTGATAACTTGTTTTCCTGGTCAGGATCTAATATGAAAGCTTTTGTAGGAAGGTTTGTGGAAAATATCATTTATTCCAGGGAAGGAACAGTTTATGAGAATTTATGGAGAATCATGGCAGCTTTGGGGACTATTTTTACATCTCAGATTTGGGATTTTACAGACTTAAAGAACATTCAGAAGTATACTGTACAGGCATGTTTAGAATGTCCACAGATGTTTCTCACTATGAATATCATCTTAAAATGGCACTCAAATGCCATTCAAATGGGATTCAAATCAGGAGGATTTATTATAAAATGCTACAATTGTATTATAACACAATGTCTTACTGCTGATTCACTATCTATAGTTGTTGTTATTGAACATCCATCCTATATGATAGTACCAACCTCAATTAAGCATAACTGGTAAGGTCAGCAGGTGAGCAAACTTGGGATTATATCCAAAAAAAGGTTAGAAATCATTAGCAATAGGAAGAAGAGATTTGATGGTTTACTTTCTATTGGAATTCTATCAGCTATATCAATTATCATGTCACTTGCTGTTTCAGCTACAGCTCTTATTGAATCTGTTCAAACTGCTTATTTTGCAAATAAATTAGCAAAAAAATATATAACAAGCCTTTAACAAACAGAGTAATATAGATATTGAGTTAAAAAAAGAATTAAATTTAGTGGAACAAACATAAACCTGATAAGAAATTATGTAAATAATTTAGAATTTCAATTATAAATATACTATACTAGCTTGCAATTATAGATATACTCCTGTGTATGTAATTCCTTATAGATGGGACAATGAAACTACTAATGTGACATGGCTTCATATTAGGAACGGAATATATGGGACCATACATGAGTCCAACTCTCACTTGGGATACATCTCGATTAACTGTCCTAGTGGAATACATGGAAAAGAGTAGTGTACATGGAATTGATCCTGATAGTGTAGCTAACCAAATATTCAAGTGGTTAAAAAAGATAAATCCTGTAAACAATTTGACCTCTATGCTTTTGCATTTTGTTTCAGTTGCTAGATTTCTAATTTATAATATTACCAAGCATGTCTCAGCTATTAATAATAGAAAAGAGATGTTAGTGAGCCAAGTTACTGTAAGATTCAAGACCTGGGATGGATTCTTACCTCCTGGCCCTCTATACAGGGTCACACACTAAGTGTCTGAAGCTAGACCCAGAACTCTGGGTACAATGGTTCCACTTGACCATACACAAATATATTTTTCTATAGCAGGCTCTTTCTCACCCTCCTACCCCAAAAGATTACTTTGTATATGCTTTATTTCATTTATTTATTTGTTTGTTTGTTTGTTTGTTTGTTTTATTTATTTGTTTCTTTATTTATTTGCTTATTTATTTATTTAAGTATATCTGTTTCTGTTCAAATAAAATTTCCTTGAGTGGAGGAATGCTTTTTTTTCTTTTTTAAAAATTTAATTTATTTAATATGTTCCCTAGTTACATTTAAAACAATTTTTATATTTATTTTTAAAACTTTTGAGTTCCAAATTCTCTCCCTTATCTCCATTCCCAGCCGCCACTAAGAAAACACATATGAAATTATGCAAAATATTTTCATAAAAAGTCATGTTGTGAAAGGAAACATAGATCTCCTACTCCTCCTCAAAAAAAAAAAAAGATAAAGTAAGAAAAATTTAAAAAATAAATTAATTAAAAAATAAATAAGAGAGAGATAGACAAACAGACATGCACACACAGAAACAAAAAGGAGGGAGAAACAGACACAGAAAGAAAGAGAGAGAATATGCTTCAATCTGTATTCAGACATTTTTTTGGCCATTTTTTTTTTCTACTCAACCCTTTTCTTAGCATAGTACCTTATGTATACAGGGTTTGATAAGTACCAATATAATTGAATTGATTTGTTTTTGTAGCTTTATCTCATTTGGTTTATATATTTATTTCTTTATATATCCTAGTCTCTAAAATATCTAGGTTTCTATAGTTTATAATCAATTTTTTTTATCATTTTTAATGATAACAATCATTATCATGGTTGTTAATATTTTGTTTTAAATAGAGGAGTAAGTTTTTTTGAGTACTGGGTTTGCTTTTGTTTGTTCAGTTTTGTGTTGTCTTTGTATTGTTACTGTCTAGCATATCTTGTTATTTTCTACGTAGGTCATTTCCAGCTTGAAAACTTGCCTTTTTTCTGTGATTTATAGTTTTAGTGTGTTGACTGCTACTAATCAGGCACCTAACTTTCCCATGTATCTTGAGCTGGTCAGAGCAATCAGAAGCAAGATTTGAATTCAAATCTCCAAGACTATCAGGTCAACTTCTCTATCCATTATGTCATGCTGACCCAGGTAAATTCAACTCTCAGTACATGCAAGCTTCAGAACTGTGAACTAGTGGTCAGCCAAAACTTGCTATTTTTGACCTCAGGTAGTGATTGATTGAGATTTAGACTTAAGGAGGATAAACTTTTCCTGTTTTAGGACAACTGAAGAAATGAAAAGGGCATTGTGGGGAGAAACAGACCAAATCTAATTCCATAAAGCTTGCCAGAGGAAAGAAGCACAAATTATCTGAGTATATTCTCACCTTCAATAAAGTACTCACATATGACTAGAGAATAGGGTTATCCTATAAGAACAACCAAGTGGAATATGGAACTTTTGAAACAGAACTTTTGTTTTCTTCTTCCCTCACAGTTAAGATTGGCTTAAGTTTCAATTGGCCTTTTATAAATGCCTCTGCTCTTGTTATAGATTTGGATGCTACATATGCACAAAAAAGGGAGATGAATCTTAGTACTTTTAAAATCTTAATCTCTAGGTAAGAAGCTCTCGGCCCTGAAAAATCTCTATCAACATGGTATTTCCTAAATTGAATTTATTTCCAGGTCACCAAATTGATTTTTTCACCATAGTAAAGACATTGGTATTCTTTGCTTAGGGTATTTGTGTTCATTTCATACTGCTTGCCTGTATTTTTCTTTGATCATTTTGCAGTTTTCAACTTAAACCTTATGACTTACTATCCAGTGCAGTCTTTATACTTTGGATCACTTCTAACCTTTTACTAATATTTAATGAGAACATTTTTCCATTTCCTTAAATGTCATATCCATACCTCCAAGGGTTATATAACTAAGATTAGGCTGGTGCTGCTTTCAATGTAGAAGGGTAGCTGCGTTCTCTGTTCTCTACACCCCCCACACACTTCTTCCTAACAGATTTTCATTTACCATATTTTATTACTCAACATGCAAATAATCATCTAACTGTTTAAATTCATTTTTATTATTGTTTTAAATTTTATCAGGAGTCTAGTCTTAAAAAAAAAGATCTAGTCTTTAATTAAAAACAAAAACTAGGAACAAAATTAGAGAACTACAGAGAATTAATTGTATGGCCATATGCTAATACCCAAGATGAGATGCTAAAACCTGAAACTGGAGAGCAAAAGAGAAAATAAATGGGCATGAGAGAGGTAAGGAAGGGGAAAAACATGTGTTTGTTTTGCCACAGGAAAACTTGTAGGATTGGATACTCAACAGAAAGGTATTAATGAGGTATTTGTCTAATTGTTTACTAAAAGAGACAGTAGAAGTGGGTAAAGGTTCAATCCTAAAATTATGAAAAATGCTTCTGACACTATAATAGAATATTTAATCTTTTGGCTGTCTCCAGAGGTGTCAAACTCTGTCTGGAAGCAAATAAAAATGTAATTGGGAAATGTTTAACAAATATAAATAATATATGTGTATTGTGTGCTTATTTCAACATAAGTAATGTTTAATTAGCAGTTTTCTAAACCATTAATACAGACTGCTAGGATCCTTTTCTATTTGAATTTGACACAACTACTCTTGACATCTCTAAGATTGGAAGGTGTCAGTTTGATTTTAATTCTACACTGGATCTTTTTCTATGATAAGATTGAATATCTTAGGCTGGCACACGTGTTCTAGTGTTATGCATGCTATGTGCACCCTTTGAGGTATAGGAAGACATGAGAAAGAGTTACAGGGATTGAGGATGGATAGGCAGTTCGATTGTGATTTGCAATTGTTAGAGGGGATACTGCCATCAATGAGATTATCAACCTTTGCATGTCTTCAAGAACAGGGTGGATGACTGTGAAGTCCGGGTTAGCACCCTGGATTCCTTAGAATCATCCGGACTCAGGATAAGCAAAAGTCCTTGGTCTTTATTCTTGGTCTTTAGGGGGAGAAGTGAAGGGAATAGACACAAGCTCTCCACAACCTCCCTTCTCTTTGTCCACTGCAAAAGTGACTCTGGCTTGTCTTATTCCACCTTCTAGTCCCTGTATATCTGTATATACCAAAAGATGGAGCCAACACATCTGGGAAAGGCCATTTTCCAAGCATATGCTAATAGAGTATTGTCTAATAAATAAGTGCTCAGTTGTCTGATTCCAATGCACCTAGTCAAGAGTTTCAGCCCTTTTCAGATGACCACTACTCAGGTATGTTATAGTAGAAATTCAAGGATGTGTTTGACTAGACAGTGATTCTAGTCATATTCAACATGTGTTATACTATTAAGAATATGATATAGCATCCAGATATAAATTATGATAGAGTAAATGGCCAAAATCAGTTAAGATTACATGAGGGAGCTATTAAGTATGGAAAGAAAATTAGTGAACCAATATTTAATGAGCAAACATAGATGATAACTATGTTCTCAAAATTGATATTTAGTTGAACTTTGTTTTGTGTTTTATTTCCCATAGTATTCATATATAAAAAATGGAGTTTACTAATTCATATACTAGCCAAATCCTGATTGATATAGAGTAAATGTAAATAAATGTCCAGAAATTCTGAGGTTTTACTTCTCCCAGATTTATTTATTCAGATTTTTTTGGACTTCTTGTTTGTCCATCATTCTTGAAGAAGACAATGATGTCTTAAAATTGATGTCATGATAAATAAGTGAATTGGATTTAAGTGAGGGAGAGCTGTGCAACGGGCACTTGTCCCACCTTCTCCTCTGGAATCATCTGGGTCCAGTGGCAAGATATAGATCCAGGCAACTAGAGCTGGCCCTAGATGCAATGGGAGACCTGAGGTCTTTAACAGGTCTCAGTTTGACTGTAGTTGCACCCATTGAGTGGTTGAAGCTAGGTAGCAGTTAAGGCAGAGAATCTCCTCTTTCACCTAGTTAAAAAAATCTAACTAAATTAATATGGGAGGGGAGATCCTCAGGGTTTCTGATTGGAGCAGAAATAACTGCTATTTACATTCAGTCTGAGTCAATCAGGACTCAAAAGGAAGCTTGAATTAGGGCCTCCTGGTGGCCAATTAGAATCAGTTTGGTTTTGGTTTGAAACATGGTCCTTAGGAAAGAAATCTAGCCAATAAAGAAGCCATTCTTTGCCTCAATTGCTACCTAGCCTTATTCCCTGAATAAGTGTGCCTTCAGTCATACTGAGCCTTGTGGCAACTTTTCCACTCAGCCTCTTTCCTTAACCAAATTGAAATCTTAGTTGAACTGTTGTTGTTCAGTTGTTTCAGTTATATCCACTCTTTATGACCCTATTTGGGGTTTTCTTGGCAAAAATATTGAAGTGATTTCTTATGTCTTTCTCAGGCTCATTTTACAGTTGAGGAAACTGAGAAAAACAGAGTTAAGTGACTTGTCCAGATTCACATATCCAGTAAGTGTCTGAAACCAGATTTCTTTAATGGCAAGAAATTCCCAAGTTCAAATGATCGACTAGTCTCAACCTCCCTCATTAGTAGGAATTGAAAACTATGATACTATAATCCTTAAATTCATATTCTTTGTACAATTTGCTTTGTTATGATATTAAACAAAGTGAGTTTATTTACTAATGATCTGATGTTTAGCTTTGTGAGGTTAAGTTTGTCTGTTCCTGGAAATACTATATAAAAAAAAAATTTAATTTTAGTTACTTAAAGGCATTGTTAGCATTGGCATTGAATGAATTTTAAATTTACTTAGTCACTCTCTTCTCTCTCCTCTTTATGTGTATAGGCCCCAATTTCTATCTACATTTTTCCAGTAAACCTTTTCCCTAGTAGAGTTTCCTGTTTCATTTCTTAAATCCCCCCAATCATCATCAGGTTTATAATATATATTTATCTGAATCCCACTTGCAGTTGTTTGAAGATACTTTTTTTTTTTTTTTTTTTTTTTTTTTTTTTTTTTTTTTGCTGTTATTGCTTCTCATGCAAAACACAATCCTGTCTAGCAAAATCTTTTATAATGCACATGAAAGACAAAAAGTTCTCCTGGAAAAATTATAAATTTTAGATGAACATATTACCCCAAGCAACATTTACCACGTCCAAAAAAGAGCTTGATTTATTCCATTTATATAACCATAGTCATTGTGTGTATTGTTTCCATGATTCTTCTTTCATTATGCATCAATTCCTAGAAATCAGTTTATGCACTTCTAAATTTTTTATACTTTTTTTTTTATTTTGCAGAATTTTCTCTTATATTTCCTTCCTATAATTTCTTTAGATGTTCTTGAGTTGATAGGTATTTGTTCTTATGCTGATACAAAACCACTGTTAGAAATAGTTTTTATCTATGACCAAGTCCTTTGTCTCTTTGACCTCTTTGGAGGTATTTATGGCCTATTCATCTCAAATGAGTTTTCTATCAAGGTCACAACACATTTTTTTAAGCATGCTAAAGTTTGCAAAATTACTTTCCTCACAACAACCTTGTGAAATAAGTAGGGCTAGTATACTAACATCCATTTAACATGATGAAAGAGAAATTCTGAATATTTAAGTGATGTAAGACATAGATAATACAGAAAGTGCTTAAGGTATGTTCAAACTCACATCTCCTGATTCCATAAATTGAGAGCTCTTTCCACTTTGTCTATTGGGTCTCTCTCTCAACTAAATTATGTCTATCCTCTAGCCATATTTATTCCTTTGTATTGCAAACTTTAATTTCCTTTGAAGTTACTCAAGATACCTATTTGTTGCTCAATAGTCAATTCCTTAAATTTCTGTGAAATTTTTGACTATGAAAAATAGCAGCCATGTTACAAGGAAAATTCAACTTTTCTTTAGCTTACTTTTTGAACTACAGAAGTTAAAAATTTCTTCATGATGCTTTACACGTTAAAAAAAATCTGAAAAAAGAAAATTAAGAAATAAACATCTGGATCTTTGGTAAGGAGAGTAGTGGTAGGAGAGGTGGATTGACAAGAAGACAGTAGAGGAAGAATAGAATGAAAAGGAGCAGCTGTACTGGAAGGGGGGAGTGATGTTCAAAGTCATTCTCCCTGAAAAGTAATCGTGGGACCATCTATTATCAAGTAGTGAGCTGCATTGGAATGTTCAACTAATCAGGCAATCTAATTGACTGAACATCTGCAACTGCTTTATCATTATCCTCAGATGGGTATTATCACTCTGCCTGCCTGTACAGTTTAAGTATCTCTTAGCCTTTTTCATCTAAACTTACTCTGGGCCTTATCTTTCAATTTAAAAAATATATATATTTGGCCCAAACCTTAAATTCAGGTCATCAGCTGGAAAGGTGAAATATGGTGCCATTAAAAATAATCCTTTTGAACCATTTTGAAGAAAACATTGGAAAGGGGTTCCATATCAAGGCTGAGCAATGGAGAAGCCTGCCAGTCCTCATTATGATCTAGTATTGTGTTAAAATAAAATATCCTTCCCCACTATGGTATTGTGCTACACAACCACATACACTGAATTATTTCAACATAGAACAATGGTGGCCTTGTGGGAGACATTTGGTCGTGGCTGCTTCCACAGGTTTGATAAATTTCAAAAGCTTCCTCTGAATTCATTTAGAACGAATGGATCAAAATCCTATACACTTTTATTC